>NW_026606818.1:755000-925000 GCF_029890125.1 Rhinichthys klamathensis goyatoka | reverse complement strand
TCAAAGACCTTACATTGTCCAAGACAGTTACCAAAGTTGTAGGCAAAGATATGTCTGGAGGCAATATATTAAAATAATAACATAAATGACCAAAATATAACAAATTCTTAATTCCAGTTACTGAATGTGACTTAGTGACGAAAGAATTGACATGAAATTTCCTGATTACTGGTTTAGCCTTTTTTATTTTTTACACACAAATAGCAATTAATCAATAATATAAGTATTTGAACATAAAACAAAAGGAATCACTTGATGAAAAATGTATTTTTATTTGTTTAGCAGAGATAATTAACCAACATCAGAGAACCATGAATATGCAAACGTGTTGTTAAATTAGTGAAATATTACTTTAAAATCTAAAGGGGTGCTTTAAGTAAATATTTTGGGCTCACAAAAACATTTGGGAACCCCTGTCCTACAGGACTTTAGCAGGCCGGGGACTCCGGCCCCCTGATGATGGTGTGTGTGTATGAATGCACATGTTAGTGCGATCACTTCGTGTTCATCTATTTCTGTATGTGTGAATAGTTCCTCGTGCTTTGAACTCTTCAGGTCTGGTTTCCCTCGTGAGTCACTGTGGGAAAGACGTGCATGTGTACGTCCTCTCTCCCGGCTGACGCGAATGCCAGGCATAATTATACCGCCATAGAAATCAAAAATAAACCTCTCAACACCTACGCCTCCGTAGTTTAGCTCAGACAGAAATTCAGAGAATGAGGAGAGAGGTGCGAAGCGAGTGTGTGATTGCGGATCCCATTTCTGCGCTCCCTCCCGCCGTTGCTGATAATAATAGCAGGTTGTGTTGTTCGTGTGAGCTCACGAGAAAAAGCCAACAGCGCAGCAGTCGTGCTTCTAGATCGGCCCCCACCGATTCATTCATATCCAGTACATTCCAGACCCGACACGATTGAGCAGCGGGCGTACGCGTGTGTGTGTTTGTTATGTGGTAGACTTCTGAAATGAGGACACAGTCACTTCTCTGCTTTTGGGCTTTGTTTGTCCAGTGTAAATTAGCTGCATTTCAAAATCAATTCAAGCTCTTTATTGTCATTGCATATATAATATATAGCCCATGTAAAGTCTGCACACCACGCCTCCAAAAAATATCTTTACAGACTCTCACAAAGGTGACATTTCAAGCACAAAGGCTCTTCATCACACTAACCTGTGAGAGTCTGTTAATAAATTGCTATATTTTTGGAGCCGTGGTGTGCTGACTTGACACTTTCCTGTGCAAGTTATTTTTGGCCACTTTGAGCAATGTGCATGCTTTTGTGTTGGGCTTTTTTTGTGTATATAATGGCATGTTATAAAGAAATTAGATTATAAAGTATATTCAAATAGATTTCTGTATTTTTTGATTTCCTACAAAAATATTTAGCAGCTGTTTTTAACAATGTTTCTTGAGCAGCAAATCATCATATTAGAATGATTTCTGAAGGATCATGTGAAGACTGGAGTAATGATGCTGAAAATTCAGCTTTGATCACAGGAATAATTATATTTTTTAAATATAATAGAAAACAGTTTTTTAAAATTTAAAATTTCACTATAACAATATTTCTGTTTTTTTGTTGTTGTTTTTTTAAAAGTAGTCTTGGTGAGCATAAGAGACTTCTTTCAAAACCAATATATGTAATTATGTCAGAAATCCTGAACGAGAGAGGGCCCAAACGCAGAGATTGAAATACCCAAACGAAGAATATTTATTGACAGGACAGTAGACAAGGCACAAGAAGATAATGGAGTAGTGACAGGCCAAACATAGGGCAGGACACACAATAGGAGAATTGGCTGGTCGGGTTGAGACTGCAAAGGTGTGACGGCCAATGATGGAGAGCAGGCAGTGGCTCAGGGAACCAGAGGCTAGACAGTGGATGATGAGACGATACAGCACCAGACAAGCTGCCAGGCCAGGAGAGTCAGTGGCTGGTGGAGTGGGATGCAGGGCAGGAACCAACACAACACAACAAGAGATAAAAAACACAAACCAGAGCAAATAAAAACTGGGAAAAATAAAAACTATGTAACTGGAATTTGAAAAGAAAACAAAGAAACAAATATAAAATTCCAAAACATAACCCTTAACTTCCAAAACAAGAGAAAAGCTAAATTAATTCTACAAAAAAAAAAACAAAAAAAAAACACAACAACAAAAAGACAGGATCCAAAACCAAAAACTAGAGAGTAAAATAAGAACTAAAAATCTGAGAAACAAAAAGGCTTGAGAGAACTGGAGCAAAAGACTTGAACTTATCTAAAGTAAAAAAAACCCCATGAATATCAAAAGAATTATCACACAAGGGAAACCTACATCTACCACTGACTGACCAGATCTGCTAGCACAATATGAACACACACAACAAACCAGCAAAGACATGAGGGAAAGAACCACAATATAAAGGAAACAGCACAAAGAGGATCAGGTGAAACCAATCAAGCAAACGAGGACTAATCAAGGGGGCGTAGTAACGGTAACCAAGAGGAGCACATGGCAAACACAAACAAGACAAATCACTCTTTTACAAATATCCCTCGCATATCCAGATTTTCCAAGGCTGTGGATCCCTGGTGTCTATATACACTCACCTAAAGGATTATTAGGAACGCCTGTTCAATTTCTCATTAATGCAATTATCTAATCAACCAATCACATGGCAGTTGCTTCAATGCATTTAGGGGTGTGGTCCTGGTCAAGACAATCTCCTGAACTCCAAACTGAATGTCAGAATGGGAAAGAAACGTGATTTAAGCAATTTTGAGCGTGGCATGGTTGTTGGTGCCAGACGGGCTGGTCTGAGTATTTCACAATCTGCTCAGTTACTGGGATTTTCACGCACAACCATTTCTAGGGTTTACAAAGAATGGTGTGAAAAGGGAAAAACATCCAGTATGCGGCAGTCCTGTGGGCGAAAATGCCTTGTTGATGCTAGAGGTCAGAGGAGAATGGGCCGACTGATTCAAGCTGATAGAAGAGCAACTTTGACTGAAATAACCACTCGTTACAACCGAGGTATGCAGCAAAGCATTTGTGAAGCCACAACACACACAACCTTGAGGCGGATGGGCTACAACAGCAGAAGACCCCACAGGGTACCACTCATCTCCACTACAAATAGGAAAAAGAGGCTACAATTTGCAAGAGCTCACCAAAATTGGACAGTTGAAGACTGGAAAAATGTTGCCTGGTCAGATGAGTCTCGATTTCTGTTGAGACATTCAGATGGTAGAGTCAGAATTTGGCGTAAACAGAATGAGAACATGGATCCATCATGCCTTGTTACCACTGTGCAGGCTGGTGGTGGTGGTGTAATGGGTGTTTTCTTGGCACACTTTAGGCCCCTTAGTGCCAATTGGGCATCGTTTAAATGCCACGGCCCACCTGAGCATTGTTTCTGACCATGTCCATCCCTTTATGGCCACCATGTACCCATCCTCTGATGGCTACTTCCAGCAGGATAATGCACCATGTCACAAAGCTCGAATAATTTCAAATTGGTTTCTTGAACATGACAATGAGTTCACTGTACTAAAATGGCCCCCACAGTCACCAGATCTCAACCCAATAGAGCATCTTTGGGATGTGGTGGAACGGGAGCTTCGTGCCCTGGATGTGCATCCCACAAATCTCCATCAACTGCAAGATGCTATCCTATCAATATGGGCCAACATTTCTAAAGAATGCTTTCAGCACCTTGTTGAATCAATGCCACGTAGAATTAAGGCAGTTCTGAAGGCGAAAGGGGGTCAAACACAGTATTAGTATGGTGTAGGGATGGGACGATTACCGGTTTCCCGATAAACCACGATAAAATGTTCTGGCGGTTAGTATTATCGTTTAAAATTTTATTATCATAAAAACCGTGTTTGATTATCGTGATTTTGAAAACTCACGGTAAATCCTGTCCAGCCAGAATCAGTCTGACGCAAGCGCGAGCACTCAGCAGGCGCGCAGATGCAATGTTGTTTTTTTGCGCGAGAAGACAAGGCGGAAGGCAGTGACAGCACACGGGAGATTTTTCAGCCACCCAAGAGGACAAAATCGGAGGTATGGTCGTATTTTGGCTATTACAAGAGTCCCAAGGGCAATTTAATCGAGGATGGGCACCCTGTCTGCAAATCTTGCCAGAGGAAAGTCGCTGCAAAAGGGGGAAACACGTCAAATCTGCTAAGTCATCTAACGTTACGTGACAACCACCCACTGAGTTAATTTTTACCTTAATACCACAACTAACTTGGGCAAATAATTAGACAAATTTATTGGAGATGAATTATTTAATTATCTCACTTGTAATTATTGCAAAGCTTCCGCGAAGAGAAAAGTTTTACAGCAAGTGGATTTGAGCCAAGACGAACGAACATATTCAAACTATTAAGGGTGACATTTAAGGGATAATGTATTGTATTCATTCATAGTAAACTTATTACCGTTTTTTTTTTTTTTTTTTTTTACCACAGAAATAATTTCAGGGACATGAAATATTGAATTGTGGTTAACTTAATGTTTTTAAATCTTACCGGTTTATAAATCCATTATACAAGTTACAGTGTCCAAATCAATCATAAAGTAAATGTGATCACTACAACAATATTGTAGTAGTATTAATACTAAATTACTCTGATTTAATTTTCAATACAATCAAAACTGAGACGCAAGACATACACATTTGAATGAAACCAGAGATTGCGTCCACGGTGATCCGAGACATGGATGTGCGCTGTGTAGTGCGTTGCTATTTACAACAGTCATTATAAGTATTCCAGTAGTTTAGTCACCCTGACCCAACCAACATATTTTGATCATTTAAGTGTGTGTGCGTGCGTGCGTGCGCGCGCGTGTGTGTGTGTGTGAGAGAGAGAGAGAAAGTGATTTATTATTTATTAATAGCCTAATAATAATATTCAGTCATACACACATCCATAAGTGTTATTATCATTATTAATGATAGGGTTTAATGACGAGTTCATTAAAACCTGCACTAGGAAAACTTATACCTCTCACTCTCAGGGCTCCATGTTAATGTTAATATAATGTTTATGCTTAAAAAAGTGCATATAGCTGCTAATTGTATTTTTTGTTTGTTGATTTTCAAATGTTTTCAGGGTGAGCATCAGTTCTTTTTGAACATTTCCATCTCATTTTAACAAAACCGTGATAATATTGATAATCGTGATAACTTTGGTCACTATAATCGTGATATGAAATTTTCATACCGTCCCATCCCTAGGGTGTTCCTAATAATCCTTTAGGTGAGTGTATACTGTGTATATTTGTATGTGTATATATATATTATAATGAATTTGAAGTATTTTTCCAATAATAACCACAATACTGTAATACAGAACCAAGCTTATTTAATATCCGTCCTTCGGATGAGACATTAAACCGAGGTCCTGAGGTCATTAAAAATCCCAGGATGTCCTTCGAAAAAGGCATTCTGGCCAAATTTTCCCAGTGGCCTCTGTCCATCATGGCCTCCTAATCATCCCCATATTACACTGATTGGCTTCATCACTCTGTCTCCTCTCCACCAGTAAGCTGGTGTGTGGTGGGCGTTCTGGCGCAAAATGGCTGCCGTCGCATCATCCAGGTGGATGCTGCACACTGGTGGTGGTTGAGGAGATTCCCCCTTCTGTAAAGCGCTTGGAGTACCCAGAAAAGCGCTATATAAATGTAACGAATTATTATTATTAATAATATAGCTTTTATTTATTGCTACTAACTGTTGTTCAGCTGTTATTGTTACACACCACAGGTGTCATGGAGGTCACATGACCTTTAATTTGACAAGTGGTGTGAGTGACGATCACTAAAAACCAGCTCACTCACAGATGATCATTTCAAATCATTTTAATTTGAAAAATAATTTTGAAAAAACAAAAGATAATTTCGATTCTGATGTGATATTTAAGTGGGCGAATTGTTTAGGCTGTTATTAATTTGCCGATTTTCACCAGTTTGAGACAGATTAGCACATCTGATGCAAGATCACAGCCACCTTTGAAAGAACGGATGCTTTGCATACTATTTAATCTCGTGTTTCATAACGTTTGTTCTGAGGGAGAAAAGCACTTCTCCTGAGAAAACAGTGTCTTGTTGCTTCTGTTTGTATTTTGAAAGATTGCCTCCATTTTCCTACACCCAAAACTTAATCACACTTATTTGAACAGTTCAAATCATGCATCACTGTGTGAAAAAGAATTGGACAACAGCTCTAGTTGAGACTTTCGGTTTGACTCAGGCAGTTTTGCGACCTGCTAGTGAACCCTCTGAGGTGACGCAAAGCAAAACTCTTTGCTAGAGAAAGGAAGAGGCAGATGTGAGATGGCAGTAAATGGATCGTGGGAGAGACAGCATGTGGTAGATGTAGATAGTTCAGTGGGGAACAACATCCGGGAGAGAGGTGTGAGAATGGCACAGGCAGTTGCTGTGAATAAAGGCATTGGCTATAGGCTTAATGAACTCTGGTTGCAGGTTTGAGAAGAACAGCTAAATAGGGAACTTTCAACCAAACAAAATACAGTTCATGGTGAAGTGCATCATTTTTACACCACTAAGCACATAGCTTTTTATGTGTGTGTGTCTGCGTGCGTGTGGCTTTCGCAATGATATAAATTTATCGGGCGAACAGCACTGTACTGGATTTGGTGGTTTTTTACTTCCTCATCGTGCCTCTCTCAGCTGTATAGAGAACTTGATATCTTGGTACTTCTTGCACGCATGTTTACCAACTGATGTGTGTCTGCGGTGAGCCTGTATAAGCGCAGATAGACCTCTGTCACTGTGAGGGTTAATGTGTTTGCATCATCCAGAGATGCAGCTGCCATATATGTACACGTACAGCGTGAACACACGCTATTTGCCTGCGGTTGGCGCAGGAAGTGGAAGAGGGCAGTGTATAGGTGTGCTATTTTTCTCAGCCCTGCAAACACACAAAACGCATACATTCTGCATAGCATCTGAAATGTGCTGAAAATCGTGTTGTCGAGGCACGTGAATCGACCGTGCGCGTATTCAGATGTGACTGTGCACTTGTCGTATCAAGGTGTGAACATGCTTTATATCATGCAGGCCGTACTTTATTTATATGGTAATGCGTGTTTGCGAGGTGATGGAAAAGACTTTTGTTTTTGTGAAAATATGTCTGACAGCTTCAATTAGTTTTGAGATATGAATGTTGAGAGGGCCGAGCCGTGCTTCACATTGTCCTCACCGTAACTAATAGAGATCGACAGGCCAGCTGTGGTACCGGCTCTTCAAAAAACAGATTCAGATATCTTGTCTTTTCTAATATTATTATTGTTAAAAGACTTCATATGCTTTGTATGTGGTCGCCAAGCCAGTGAGCGGTGGAGCAGTTCCTGTTTTCTCTCTGCGTGAGTTCAGACAGAGGTCACACAACGGCTTCTTTCATTATTGATAAGTGGTTCCCTTAGTCGTGTGAGTGTGTGAATTTAAATGACCCCCTGCGTCTCCCTGTAGGGCTCGAGTAAGACCCCATCAGCGTCATATCATTAATGGAGCTCGAAACAATGTTAAACCCTGACTCATCAGTATCCATGTCAGATTTGCATGTCACGGGCAGGGTCAACAGATCAACTGATGCATGATGGGATTGGATTTATATAGGTTTACAGAATAGATTCATCCAGTTCAGGTCTAGGGCACTACAGGGGATCCGGCAGGTTTAAAGGGGAAGCGTGGAGAATGTAAATCAGACACTCTGGGCTGTTTGTGATGGTGTTCTTGATTTGGTCAAAAAAGAGGCTCTGAATGACTCAACGAAGGGATTAGAGATTCAAATCAGGCCTGTGTCATGCCACTTTATCAGGAAACTGCCCGAAACGCTTTCCTCTGATGTGCTGCTGTAATATGATTTTAGTTGCAGCCTATAAGCAATGCATATTTTTAGTGGTTCTTGTTGTGGTTCTGAAAATTACACTCCTTAATATACGCATAAACACTGCAAAGAGATCAGTCAAGGAGACTAATTATTCTTAACCAAAAATGACTTATTTTTATTTATCTTTCTATCAATTCATTTCCCAAGCCAGACTTTGACAGTCAGTAGAAATACTAGCATTTATTAGTGAGGATCATATGTCAGATTAGTCAAAAGTGACAGTAAAGACGTTTACAATGTTACAAAAGATTTCCAACTCAAATAAATGCTGTTCTTTTGAAATTTCCATTCATTAGAGAATCCTAAAAAAACACATTTTTATCACAGTTTCCACAAAAATATTAAGCAGCAAAAACTGAGATGTTCAGATGTTCCTCTCAGTGCTGGAGGTTTGACAAACACCACCAAACACAGAGACATTCTGACATTCTTGTTCATTTTTCAATTCAAATTTTAAGTCAAATTGTCATGCTGACTTTAATATAATTTGTATTGACGTTAGAAACAAATGCAAAATAGAAGAATTTTCACTCGTGGTCTTTTGGACCCCATTGTGCATTTACACACAACACTAGAAATCGACACAAAGCACATTTGGGTTGAATTAGTTGAAATAGAAAGAAAGAGACTTGTTGGAGTGAAGTTAGATGTTAGATGTTAGATTACATGTTTGTCCTGCTGTTACTGAGAGCAACCAAGCAAACAAACAGAGAACTGAGTCAGCGCCAATCATGCTAAGACACACACACACGCTCGCTCACTCGCTCACTCGCTCACTCACTCGCTCGCTCACTCACTCACTCACTCGCTCACTCACTCACTCACTCACTCACTCACTCACTCACTCACTCACTCACTCACTCACTCACTCACTCACTCACTCACCCACTCACTCACTCACTCACTCACTCACTCACTCACTCACTCACTCACTCACTCACCCACTCACTCACTCACTCACTCACTCACTCACTCACTCACTCACTCACTCACTCACTCACCCACTCACCCACTCACCCACTCACTCACTCACTCACTCACTCACTCACTCACTCACTCACTCACTCACTCACTCACTCACTCACTCACTCACTCACTCACTCACCCACTCACCCACTCACTCACTCACTCACTCACTCACTCACTCACTCACTCACTCACTCACTCACTCACTCACTCACCCACTCACTCACTCACTCACTCACTCACTCTTTCTTTCTTTCTTTCTTCACCCTTTCCTTCATCCTTTCTTTCGCTCATGCTTGCTTCCATTCGTTCGTACATTCTTTTTTCTTTCTTTTATTCGTTTGTTTGTTTGTCTTTCTTTTTTTATTTGTTGGTTCTTTTGTTCAATTGTCATTTTATTCTTTCATTCCTTCATGCACTCTTTCATTCTTTTGTTCTTTCCTTCGTCAGTTCTTTTATTCTTTTGTCCATACGTTCGCTCGCTCACTTGTTCATTAGTTCGTAAAGCGTGAGCTCTATTTTCTATCCTTTCTTCCCTCACCCCATCAGCCTCATCATCTCAAATCCCAGGCCCTGCTTTCATTTTTGCGTACGTCTGCTTACACTAGATGCGAATACAAAAGATATTTTGTGTATGCAAACCCAGAGGCCTCATTCACCCACCTGCACATAATATGCGTTTGATATACTTTCATGTGTCTTGCTTGTTTGGGAAAACATGAGTAGGCCACACATTTAGCTTCAGGCACACATTGAAGACTCAACGCTTGTGATGACAACGGCAGCGGCAACAGAGTAAACTGCATAAGAGTAAACAAGAATAAAGCCCTCCTGTTGTGGGTTTGAAGGAAAGGAGAGTGTCACAACGATGCACATGATTTTCATATTTCAGCCGAGTGTTTTGTGATCTCATTCAAGACCCAAATGCATAAACTTTGGTGAGCCTGGGGAAAAGCGGATGAATGAAACCTTTCTGACTGAAATAACATCAGAGGATCACACATCCCTGAGAGAAAGAGAGTGTGAGTGTGTGTGGTTTAGTGTGTCACCTCAGTGTTTGTGTGCATCTCATCTTGTTTGTGTTTTATGATGTTTATGTTGAATGATGCCATAGCAATGATTATAATCAAGGAAATACTTTAGGATGGGAAGGACAGGCTCTTTCTCTGTTTTACACATGCACTATTGCCCTTTTGAAATTTGTGTGCTACTTCTTTTCTTGTTTTCACATTACCGCTTCATTTGCTCATCAGCGCCAAGTAATAAAATTAGCCAGACCGTACATGTCAGTTCAGTTAATTAGGATAGGTTTTGTTTGTCTTTGCAATGATTAACGCGTGCTTGCATTAAATTTCCAAAGGTTTGAGAGTGCATAGTCCACATAGCAGCTTCTCAGTAGCCTGGTTCCTTCAGGAAGACAGTGATTTAGACTGCAGCTCTTTGAACTTCTCGACTGATCGGGAATGTGACCATGAGTCACGTCTCTGTTCTGTGTTCATTACTCTAATGCTCCCCAGCTTCACACTGCTGATCAAAGCCTCACGTTCAAGCGCTCACTGGGTCTTCCGGCATGCCGGAAGAAGCGGAAACGCCACGTTCAGTTGGCATGATGCTGTATTGTACAAGTAATCGTTGCATAATTGATTTGGTGATAGATGGTGAGATGTTGCTTCTGTTGATCACAATGACTGGCAAGAGATGGTTGGATGTGTGTTGGCAGAATAGACTTGAAAGTGCACGAAGGCGAAGAGTGCGAGGAAATTGTTTTTTAATTCAATAATCCAAAGGATACAGGGCAAAAACACGGGGTAACACATTCACTTAACAAAGATGTGACCGGACGAAGACAAAACAGGGAGTATAGCCTATATACACAGACTAAATGAGGTAATTAACAAATAACAGGTGAACACAATCATTAATCAAACACACTTGGAAACTGGGTCAAATTATAGGGCAAACAGGACTAAAACACAAAGAAACTAAGCCAAAACAGAACATATATGTGACGCCTACTAAGTATATCTTCATCAAAAGATTGAGTACAAGTATAGGCCAAATATACTTAAACCTTTCTGTCAATATGAGTCAAAAATACTTTATTTTATATATATTTTTTTGTTTATTTGTGAGAAGTAGTTAAAAAAACAGAGGATCTGGGGCCTCATTTATAAAACTTTGCGTAGGATTTGCGTCAGAAGTGGCGTACGGATGAAACATAGGACGTGCGTACGCACAGAAATATTCGGATTTATAAAACCGTGCGCACGCACATCCTACGCATTTTTCCCTTAATAAATCACAATCAATTCTAAACATAGCGCAGCTTTTGCGGCTTCATGTCACGGCCATAGTTGCCCATAAATAGTCCGTGAAACGCCCACAAGTTAATATTCATCGATTGCGAAATCATGGCAAACATAGAGAGGAAATAAAAAAAAACGTAACTTCACTCAATGTGAAGTAAAAGTTATCGTTGGCGAGGTGGAAAAGAGGAGACAAAATGTTGTTTGGAGGGCACAGTGTGGGCATTAGCTACTAATGCCAAAAAGGCACTTGTGGCAAAAGGTTGCAGACGCTGTAAATGCTGTAGCCTCACAACCTCGGACTGTGGCCGAAATAAAAAGAAATGACAAGCTACAGATGTCGGTTATAATCTACTTGGAAATGGGAAATAGTTCAGCGCAAATGTATTTTCTTGCAGCTTTCTGAATGGTTGAGACATAGGTCTACGTCATACGTTATTTTATCAAAAATAAAACAAACTAAAGGCATATGCATGAAATACCATGATTCCGTAGCTGATAAAGACATTTTTACTATGAAAACAACTTTCCCCAGTGGACAAATAATACATCTATCTATTTATCTATCTCTCCCTAATTATCTATCTATCTGACTGATTATCTAGCTATATCTAGCTATATCTGCTCCGCCAGACGGACACATTGGCGAGAATATCAGTTTTGTACATTATTTCGTTCTGTTTATCTTATTTTTGAGGATAAATTGTATAACATGCCAATATTATTGCAGAACATATTTCACTTTTCTTTTTACAAATATGTTTTAATTTGCATTTCTGTTGCAGATCGATCAAACGGGTGTTCGTGTAGGCTGTTAATTGTAAGACTTGCTTTGTGACGTCTTCGTGTTATTTATGAGAGGCAGTATTGCCATTTATTTTACACAACAGTTTCAAACAGGTCTACAGTTTCACACACTTTCACGTGTTTCTTCCATCTGCCGACGGTGTCGCCATTTCTCATTTCACCCGTTTTTGTGCGTACGCCTGGGTCAGAGCTTGCGTGAAGAGAGCGGCGTACGCCGCCTTTTGTGCGTACGCAATGTTTATAAATGAGGCCCCTGTTCTTTCTTTATTGCATGTCCAGATATTCCTACAACAAAATATTCTGTGGGCCATGAAACTTCTGTGAAAATGATCAAAAATGCTGGCGGTGGCTGGCAACTTTTTTCCAAAAGGCTGGTGGGGAAAGATTTAAAAATCTGACTATTTTAATGAATATTTGTTAGTTATGCATTTTTATGTTGTTAGCTTAGCAATATGGTAACACCATCTCTACTGAAAAATTGTTGATTCGTCTGTGTGCTTCATATGAGGAGCTTATGCCTATGAAGAGTGTTCAAAATCACTCACTTATGAGGTTTCATTTCAGCGTAGACAGCAAGCAGCCCACTTGGTATTGGAGCGAAGCCAGTGACATAAATGTCTATAAGTAGCACAAAATCATTATAGTGATTCACCATTGCATGCACCCTGATAAATGTGCGGAAGCACACGTGCACTCAGCCTCCCAGTAAATCACACATTAATAGAAAGAGCAGGTCAGTTCACCGGCTCGCTCACGCACAGCCAGTTGCTATCTGTTATCACGATTCTTTCAGCCTCCTACACGCGCACGCACACACACACACACACACACACACACACACACACACACACACACACACACACACACACACACACACACACACACACACACAGTCCTGTAGACGAGAGAACAGAAGAGTCGTCTTTAGTCTGGGATTTGCAGCCCATTATCACGACTATTGGTACACACACACACACACACACACACACACACACACACACACACACACACACACACACACACACACACACACACACACACACACACACACACACACACACACACACACACACACACACACACACACACACACACACACACACTGAGGCAGCTGACACTGTGCTCTAATTCTGATTGAGTAACGTGAGGTAATGAACCAAACATTGTGCACTATTGAACTGTGTCTCATTAAACCTCTCTTTGAAACAACAGGACCCACATCTTCTACATTTACCCATGATGCAGCAGGACCGCTTGACAATGCTGACATCAGTCTGCGCTAAAGCTTAATGTATGGATTTATGAAATAGTCTGTAAGCTGCTCATCTCTGCAAGCTTTCTAAATACCCATAAGCCCGTTATTTACCTGTGTGGATGGTGGGAAGCAAAACGCAAATAACAGAGACATCTGGAGATGAATATAATGTTTGGTGTTGCTCTCTCTCAATGCCCTTGAATAAGTGATGAAGAATCTGGAGCAGGTCTCTCATGTCCTTACAAGACTGTAGCGTGTGTAATTTTACAGACAGGACTGGGTACAGTGCATTCTGAAGCCGTCTGTGGCTACGCTATATATTTTAGCATGGCTGGATCGTCCGACAGCAGAAGTGAGAACAGTACATTCTCACTCTTGAGAATGATTTGTTAAGGGGAAAATGAAGAGTCAAAAAAGCCTCGTCTTTCATTTCCTTTGTGGGGTTTTGGAAGTATGAGCAGAGACCGTATATCAGATATGTCAAGCTAAGAGTGTTAATCTGGAAGCAGTTTTTGCCACGTATGCACTTACAATTCCCATACACACACTATAATAAAATAAAAATAATACAATTAAATTGACCTGGCAATTTAACATTTTCCATAACAATAGAGTATATCCATTAGGAGAACTTTAATAGAGTGGGTATTTTTTTTTAGGTATTTTATTGGAGTTTTTTATAAAACCTTGCTTGTTTGTTTGTTTGTTTTCTGTGTGTGTGTTAGTGAATTCCCTTCTATATCATCCCTTTATGGTATCCGGTAATCCTGTCATTTTCCTTCACTTTACTGCTATTGAAATTAAAAGATCTTTTATGTCTTTAACGGGTTCATAACCCATTCTTGATTTTAGATATTGTGTTTGTGTGATAATAAAAAGAAACATACTACCTTTCATAAGATTTTTAATCCTCACTAAGTCACTCATTGCTCAACAAGGTTGCATTTATTTGATCAAACATACAGTAAAAACTATAATATTGTGAAATGTTACAATTCGAAACAAATGTTTTACATTTAAATGCATTCTAATATGTAATTTGGCAAAAATGTAATGATGGCAAGATGAATTTTCAGCAGCCATTAGTTACTCCAGTCTTCAGTGTCACATGATCCTTCAGAAATCCCTCTAATATGTGTATTAGGTTACACTTTATTTTAAGGTGTCATTGTTACAGTGTAATTATACAGTTAAGCACTGAGTAATATTATTTAACAACATGTACTTACTATATGTTTGAGGTTTGGTTGAGGGTTAGTTGCATGTAATTATGCATAATTTACTGTTTATGCATAATTACATGCAACTAAGGCATATCAATTTAATAAGAAGAAGAACAATAAATCTCTCTCTAAAGCAAACTAGTTACTTAACTATTTTCTATTGCTGTAGAGGGCTGTTAACTTTAATTTTTTCAAAATGCAATTCAACAGCTAGCTGCACACCAGAAGCTGTCTAAAACGCAACATATCCAAAGCGTGTGCACACTCACTAGGCCAGTTCAGCTACTGATTGAAGGGGAAACTGATCCATTGAAGTTTTTTAGATCTGCATGCATTCTGATCTCTCTCTCTCTCACACACACACACACACACACACACACACACACACACACACACACACACACACACACACAACACAAACAGATGGTGTGAATGAAATACATGACTTCGCCACAAGAACCCAAGAATCTGCAGCTGGGAATCTTCTGAAGGTCTAAACTTATTCATACCCATGTCTTTTACCAGCACAAACACAAAACAATAGCGCTCACACACACACACACTCTCACGTTCTTGCTCGGTCTTACACAAATAGGCACACGCAAACACAATGACGCTCCCAGTGATATCGCACTGATATATCAGGTTTGATAACCCCCTGTTCGTGATCTCCCGTTGCTATAGCCACCATTTCTGTGTGAGATCCACAAAAAGCCCATAATACTCTGCAGCCTGTATATATATATATGCCCTACAGAAGTCTGTGTTTCATTTAGTCACACACACTCCACACACACAGCGCGTAACGCAACCCTCCTGCTCTGTGGCTGGGCCGCTCTCCTGCCATTGAACTTTTATTGAGGGGAAAAAGAAAGGCTTTTTATATTTGGAAAATCAACAAGTGAAATGTTTCCACACAAGCAATATTGTTCCATATAAAAAAAACAAAAACTGAATGTAATAATTAGTGTGTCATTGCTGCTCTCTCTCTCTCTCTCTCTCTCTCTCTCTCTCTCTCTCTCTCTCTCTCTCTCTCTCTCTCTCTCTCTCTCTCTCTCTCTCTCTCTCTCTCTCTCTCTCTCTCTCTCTCTCTCTCTCTCTCTCTCTCTCTCTCTCTCTCTCTCTCTCTCTCTCTCTCTCTCTCTCTCTCTCTGTGGTGTTTCCAGCACGAGGGCCCTTGACCTGCAGCTGTGCGTGGTCACGCGTGAGACGCAGAAAGAGCTGGAAAACCAGCGCTCTTGCCGCCTGCACCTCAGGTAAGGAAACGAGGGAACAATGGCGTAAGAGAGACAAAAGAACGAGAGCAGCTGATAGGGTCGTGCGAGTGTGTGAGGAGTGTTTGCAGTAGCCACTTCAGCGACGGCACGACAGGAAGAGATGCAGATGGGAAACTGTGTGCGTGTGTGAGGACACTTGTGGGTGTTTCCAGGCACAAGTGTGAGAAAAAATACAAAGTAAAAAGGGAAGGAGAACTAAAAAGAGAACAAGCGTACATTGATTTGAGCAGAATAGATTACTGTGTAGTTTAATACTGGTATTACGTAACTGGAAAAAAAAGACATGCTTGACCACTGAGTTTCTTATTTTAGTCACATTGCTTACGTAAAGACTTATTAGAGTTCCTTAAAGATATAATGTTCTAGCAAGTCTGCTTGATCAATCACCAAAAGAAGTCAATATTATTCAGGAAAAGATTTTCTTGTCAAAGTAATACAATGTTGTGTTGCAAAAATGAGTTTACCATCCTGAAAGTCACAGAAAATACAACTAAATAAAACATTTCTGGTGCAAATTAAAGGCAATTTTTGATCCGTAGGTGAGTATGTTGAACTGAAAGATTTAAATAAGTGTTATTTATTATTATATTTCTCAGCATCACCTCTGGAGCATCACCATGCAACTCGTGTTTCATGTTTCATCACTCATCACTTTCCATATTCTGTCCCATTCATTCAGTCTTTGATGTTTTTCTGAGACACCAATGGCTTTTTGAAGTTGTGCATTTGCTTAAATATGGCTAATTTCCTGACTAATAAGTTGTGGTTAAGACCGTTTTGCCCAGGAGTGTGTATATTAGTGGTTTGTTCGAGGCTTGTTCCTGCAGATATGTGCTGTTTGAGATGTAAACAGTTAATAATCAGGTGCTGTGAAGTGAAGCTGTCATGAACGACAGAGTCTCGGTTGACTGGCAGGTGATAATGCAGTCGTGAGCTCTCTGACAGGCTTTTCTATCTTCTCCAACCGTCTATGTGGGCGGCACACACAAAGGCCATGATGGCGTCATGCTGCAAAGTGCTTGTCTATGAAAGGTGTGTGTCAGGGGAATGTAAGCGAGTAAAGGAGTGTGTGGTGAAAAGCCTTTTTCTAATTTGAATCCCATTTTGAATTTGATTATTTCAGCTGATGTTTGACACCTGTGCAGATTTTTTAGAAATCTGTCAAAAAGTCGTTGTTATCAGCTTTTAATATGCTGCCAAAACTATTACAATTCAATTCAACTTTATTTCCAGATTGAAGGACTGGAGAGAAAACACACAACAACCTACACAAAATTACATAACATTTAAACGTTAAATATAGACAATTATGCCAATACTTTCTCATAGATGACTGGTATCGCACCACACTTTGCCTAGGGTTTGACAGCAGCATAATAATAGCATTCTGTGAATTATCCAGCCAACAATTACATTTATACATCAAATTTCTCATTAAACCATAAAGGTTTTCTTTAAAAAAGGTGCTCTAAAAAGGTTTATCTTAACCTGATCTGAAGACACATAAAAAATATTCAGCAACATATTAGCTTGGGTATATAACATTCAGCGCTGCCTCGTCATCATCACACATTTCATCATTAATGAGATGCCCCAAATATTTCGTTTTAGTGCATACGTTTAGTACTTACAAATAAAAATCTGGGTCCTATAAGGTCATTATCCCCTTTTGTTCTACATATCATGGCAAGACTCTTTTTTGCATTATATTGCACATCATATTTAATCCCATAATCAGAGCACACATTTAGCAGCTGTTGAAAGCCAGCACTACTTGGAGAAAAAATGATCTCCAGATCGTCAGCATACATAAGATATTACAGAAAAGACAATCCTGAAAATAAACAAAAGGTCAAATTAAAGGTGCAATGTTTAAATAAACACAGCAGCAGAATACAGTTGTCTGTCCTGTATTTGAGCCCTTAATACGGGTACGTTCACACACAGTTCAGTTATTTATGGGAGTGACAACCTAAGTTATAACCAACTCACACCTGTACATTTTCAGGACTTGCAACCGCATTCTCGCTGTGCGAGCGGAACCGGACTGGACAACTAGTTTTCTGTCCCGTCATACAGTGCGAGACATCATTCACATCATATGTCTACAGAGTGTTGCAGGTTTTCATGTGTGGTTTCGTTAACTTGCATCACCCGAAATAAGAGGGTTTTAGATCCAGTCACTGCTCTCGTCTGTTCTGTGTTCTACATGCGACTAATGCTCTTCTCTTCATCACAAATTCTGTCATCATTTTATCACTCTCATGTCGTTCCAAACCCGCAAGACATCCGTTCATCTTCAGAACACAGATTAAGATATTTTTGATGAAATCCGAGAGCTTTCTGTCCCTCCATTTGACAGCAACATCATTGCAACTTTCAAGGCCCAGAAAGGTAGTAAAGACATTGTTTAAATAGTCACTACAGTGGGAGCAGAGCTGCCAACTCTCACGCATTGACCGTGAGACTCACCTTATTGACCCTTTCACACGCTCTCACGCCACACATCCATTTTCTCACACAGAGATATAAATCGTGAAGCAAAGAGGACACTGACACCGACAGACTAGACTGAGAAGGGTACTTTTGATATGGAACAAATTCTCAGCTCTCAGATTCTGTCAATTTTATTACGAAATTCTTACAATAAATACCGTTTTGCCGCTTTTAAATGTGACCGATCGCTGTAGCGCCTCAGTTCAAATGCCACGTGAACCGATCATCTCTTCACTAGCCTAGTTAATAGTAAATAAACACGAATGATCAACAGGTGTGTAACGTGTGTTGAAAGATACAGTAGCTTACAACTTACCGAAATGTATATGCCTCATACATACTGTAATATCGACCAATCAGTGTTTTTCAACCGCGGAAAGAGGTCAATAAAATAGCTGGAGTAGGCTGTAACATTACATTTACCTCAGGAAAGCCATTTAATGACCATAGCACGTAAGTCGGCTAGAATTTTGTTTTGTTTTATAACATATTTAGTATAAGTATAAATGAGTATTTTGCTAAATATGTGCACTATATTACATATTTATTAAATTTTTTACTTTTAAAATATTTTGTTGTAATAAAAACCGCATTAGGCCTATATTTAATTTGAGTTGTTATTTTTAACCTTTAATTATACCAGCTGTAGTCTATATAGTCTATGTTTACAGCATCAGGAGCGATTTTCTTTCTTCAGAAAAATTAACATCTACTGTAGCTTATATGTATAATATGTATCTAGATCGGAAAATTGAATTAAGATCGGAATAAATCCACAAGAGTTAAATTGAAATTGTAAAATTTGTATCAAGCAATAATAAGAGCAGTAGCCTATACCAATTATTGCACCATGCTGTCACTAAACTTAATATAAATATGTGTAGTTAGGCTACCAAATGTATTGACAACCACAATAGCCTACACTTATTTTTTTATATTCCCAAAACCTGACAGTGTGAGCGTAGCCTTTGTCATGACCTATTATATTGGAATGTGTGCCGTTGTGTATATAGTGGGTGTTAATATTACATTTGATTTCTGTGGTCTTATATTGCACCCCATCAAAATGTATCCCTGGATAAACAAAATGTTCTATTCTGTGTTCCTGTGCTTTAAGGGATTGTAATGTTTCAAGATTGTTAAAGTGTTTCTCTCGCTGATTTTTTGGTCCTGTCCCGGTTGTGCAGGACTCTATGGAGTGCAGTCTTAAAGTCCCCCTGTAGTCAATCATTTTATCCCTTAAAACTGATCACCAAAATAACATATTTAAACATTTTTCCTTGAAAAAACAAACAAACGTCATGCTTTAAAATAGCCCAGATGTAACTCGACACCCTTGCCTCATTTAGTATATGCAGTTCTATGAATATGCAAATGAGCCCCGCCTCCACTCACTCACTCACTCAGCTCAGAGATCCACTGGTTGACGATCACACGTTGATCTGATTGGTTACGAGGTAGTTTGTGACGTCAGAAACACCAGCGATTTCAAACCTCGTTTTTGGTTCACTGCAGTTTTAAGGAGAACATTCTTAGCATTGGTGTTGACATGAATTTATGCGTAGTTTGTCTTGAAGCATACTAAAAACAACACATAGGCATATAAACAACATTAAAAGCTTGATTTTCACCACAGGGCGACTTTAACACTGATGTGTTGCATGCCAGTCAAACGGAAGAGCTTTTAAATCATTCAGTTTTGACCCCATGTGCCAATGACATTTTATCAGCCAGTAATTGCTAAACACATGATATGTACAGTCTGTCTTCTAAAAGACTAGTTTAACTTTGCTTCTAAGTTTGAGATTTTCCTCAAATAATTAGTCTTTTTTTAGAGCTTTGTTTAAAAACGTCTAACTCTATAAAGAGCTCTCGGATGCCTCATAATCTCCTGTTATTCATTTTTGGTTTATTTTATTGTTTCTAAGACCGTCCCGAGATGGCAGTTCACCAAGAGCATCCGGAGTACATATTTTTCGGTAAACTATAATTGACGGCTCCATTTTATCTTTTTGCATCGCAGTTGCCAGGCTTTTAAGCTCCAGTACATGTTTTCACTGTTTACTGTCCATACTTCACACTTCCCTGCTACCTAAACCTCGTAAAATCTTCCTTTTGAGATGTTATCTAACATATTTCCACATTGATGTCAAAGCAGCGTGACCCTTGCGTTGAAGCCTTGACACTAGTCATGTGAAAAAACCTAACGTACTGTAATAACAATTTGTACTACAGACATAAATGATACTTTAAATCATGTGACTCATTGAGAAGAGCTAATGAGTTTGCAATTATTTTAATCAGACAAAAATGGAAATTATGTTATCGTTGGTTTACTCAGTAACTTTTTTTTGTCCATACAGTGAAAGTAAATGGGGTCCAATGATGTTTCTGACCCTATTGATCTTTATTGTACCGTATGTTCAAAAACAGAACAGTAAAAAAAAAAAATTCAAAGTATATTGTTTTGTGTCCCATTGAAGAAAGAAAGCCATAGATATGCCATGACCTATTATATAGGAATGTGTGGCATTGTGGTAGCCTATATATGCCTTTCACATTTCTCAAAGCGTCAAGAAATAATCAAAGTGCTCTTGTGTGGTCTTACATTGCACCCTATCAAAATGTATCCCTGGAAAAACAAAATGTTCTATTCTCTGTTCCCGTGCTGATAGGGCTAGTAATGTTTCATGATGGTTAAAGTGTTTCTCTCGTTCTCTGTATTTCATGCCTGTGCTGTGGAGAACTTTATGGAGTGCAGCATTTAATGTTTTGTGCGCCAGTCAAACATTGAAACACAGTACTCAACTTTCAAATCATTCCACTGATAAAAGAAAGCCATAGAGGTTGACTGATGACAGAATTTTAGTTTTTGGGTAAACTATCCCTTTAAGGTTTTCACTCGGTGAATGATAAAATGGGTGAAACTTACATTAACATGAAGTTCCAACTATCTTAATTAATGACTTACCCTCCTATCTATGGATACATTATGGAATTGTTTAGACTTTATGTTCTCTTAGCCAATCAGAAGTAGTCAACATGTAATTTGTGCCCTTGGAAATGGTATAACTGGTGTGAGATTTTGTGTAAGGTAGAGTTGGCTTTCGACCTCCTCTTGAGACTTTGACGCTCGCTCTACCAATAAAACTGCAAACTATTCTTCAGTAAATTTGTATCTATTTGATTGAACCTCACGACTCCTGGGGCCGGTTTCACAAAGCTATTTTAGACCGGTCTATAGTGTTAGACAAGTCTAAAATTTGCTCATAGACTAGTCTAATGCAAGTTAGACTGTTTCACAAAAATAAAGACTGATTTAATTTAGAGCAAAAAAATTAGACACCTTACCACCCAGGCTAACTTAGGTCTAAGACTCTGTTACCTTGGCAACCAACAGTAACAATCAGTTACATTACAAACAGCCGAAAGCAAAGGGAAAATGGCCCTTTCCAAATTAAACATTTCTTCTCGTTACTACATTCTCCGCTAAATTTCCCAAGTAAAATGTCCTTGTAAGTGTTATACTCCTCCAACAAACACATATTTTCCGCTGGGGTAAACTGCACTGAGCGGATGAATGCGCTTACTCGATCCGCCATGTTTTTTGTTTTGAAAAGTGTCTTATTTTACCCAGAATGCATTGCAGTGTAGTCCTACTTAAGATAGTCAGAGTCTTAAGTGCTTTGTGCAATGGTCTGATTTAGACGTCTATCTGAAGTCTGACTATCTACTATTTCTAAGCCATAGTCAAAGTCTATCTTTGTGAAACCGGCCACTGGTCTTCTTTCATCATATCTGGTTCTGGGTCCATAAGCTGTTACCCCCTAACAATTTTGTAATTCAGTTCTGTCAATCATCATTACAAGTATATATTGCACTGTCCCAGCGACAATTCCTCCGGCATCCCTCCACCTCCTCTGTCTATCATTGTCTCACGCAGTACCGTTATAGGGGGGTTGAGCTGAGCTTCCGGTTCGAGCCTCTTGAGGACAGAAGGCCAAGTTAGTTTTCCATTAAAGGGGTGGTATAATGCCCTTTTAACAAGATGTAAAATAAATCTCTGATGTCCCCAGTGTGTATGTAAAGTTTTAGCTCAAAATACCCCACAGATGTTTTTATATAGCATGTTAAATTTGTCACTTTTTGAGGGTGAGCAAAAACGCACAGTTTTGTGTCTGTCCCTTTAAATGCAAATGAGCTGCAGCTCCCGACACAGTGGGCGGAGCTTCAAGAGTGTGTGTGTTAGCAGCTCTGATTACCTCACGCAGACACACGCTAAAATGTCAGAAACTTTTCTGCCTTTTATGTTTAAACTGGAGTCAGACAAAGATGGAGAGACTAAGAAGAAGTGACAACATGTAGAATGCACCAGGACATCTCTGAATGGTTAGTTGATGAGTTTATGTAGCTGATGTGGAGTTAACTATCTTCAATTAGCATTTTCTGTCAGGATAATCTATAAATCGCTTGTATAGGAACTGTTGTGAAATGCACACAGAGTGACTTTGAAAAGACGGATGCTACAGTTTGAGCTGACTCACAAATGTGCTCTTCTACAACAGCTCTTCCTCTTCTCAACATGGACTGCGTGTTCCCGGGGGCGGGGCTTATGTAAATTTTAGGGTTGGTGATGTCACTAACCCGGGAGGAAGCTCGTGTAGTTCCTACCAGCCGTTTGTTGTAGTCCTTTAAAAACGATTTCTTTAAAAGCAAATATCTCCCTTTGCTTTGAACTTTGAGCGTTGTAACTTTGCAGATGTTGTTTATGCTCAAACAGCGACATTACACACTAACTAAAGTTAGAAAAGTGAAATCATAATCAACAACCCCTTTAAATATTAAAAGTGGATGGGCAGGCATATTTCTTACTTGAAATGGTGAAATCAGTGTGGAATCGTTTGACTTGAGCCTGTAAGCAACCTCTTAACTACAGCAATGCTCTGGCAACCACCCACGACTTTCTAGCAATATACGGTATTAAAAAATTTGAAATATTGATGTCATAGTAATATTACACACACAATAGTATTATAAGTAATCCAGCACCAGTAATTGGCCGACACTCCAAGATGCGTGTGGGTTTATTGCACATTAATGCTGGTTTCCACCCACCATAAAATGGAAAAAATGAGGTTAGTGGACATGACAGGTGAGACACTCAACCCGCACCAGAAAAAAGTTGGATTCTGTAAAAAAGAAAGGGTGTTAGAATCCCAGTCAACATTATTTTTGTACAGTTAGGATTACAAACACTCTCGACATCTCCATACACTCAAATTTTGTGTGTGCTTGATTGTTAATTTTGTGTTTTCTCTTATTTTGGGCCAAAGTTAAAGACAAATCTGACTGATTGTGTTATTTTTTGTCCATATGGTAAATGTTAATGGTAATGTGGCAACCCTATACACCCTGGCATTGTGGCGGCTACTTGCATTGACAATCTTTACTCATATTTTCATCAGAAAATATAAAAATGTAGTTGAAGAAGAAGTCTTTCCCTGAAGGTCGGTAAAATGAGCGCTGAAGTACGCTTCCTTTATTCTCTACTTCACAAAGATGAAGTAGATTTCAGCTCATCTTTGAACTGCCTCAGTCATCAGAGCAAAGAGAAAATGAAATGGTGCGATTCTTAGATGTCTTTCCCCCTTAACCCCCGAGCCGTAACGTTAGCATCACTTTAAAAGGCCCTTTTCATGTCTGGTGTGTGTGCATATTTGGTTTCTGGAGTGAAGTGTGCTCCACATATGGGGCTTGTGCGTGTGTAGTGTGAGTCTGTGTAGCGTGAGGTCTAGCAGTCTGTTCGGTCAAAAGGTTTATATCCTGATTATAGACTACGCCCCAGCGGTTCACAGAAAGACACGGGACGGATAAACCGTTTGATCCAGGATCACAAGGTGAAGAGCACCAGAATGCTGATAATCTTAATGATGGGAGGTGATTTATAAAGACCGTTATGATGAAGTTAAGGATCTGAAACTGGTCAGGCTGGGAATGCTGGGAAGCAGGGGAAAGCAGGCTTAAGCAGCTGGCCAGACACACACACACACACACACACACATCAAAAACAGACCATGTGCTGTCCAGACACACTCCAGAAACACTTCAAACCCTGAGAGCGCAACGAGAACTGAAGAGAGGAAAGGAATGGCGAACAAAGACAGAAAAAACGACTGAAAGAACGAAGGGTCAATCTGAATGGGTCAGTCCAGTTTAACTGGCAGAGCCAGATGTGCTTCCAGGAAAGACACACAGCTGTCGATCAGCTTCTCCTCTCTTTTCTGCTGTCTGGTCTGATCTGGCCCGTTTCTTCTCTTCTTTTCTCGTCTCGTCGTTTCATCTCCTTTTCTTTTCTCGTCTCGTTTTTTCATCTTCTCTTCTTTCCTCGTCTCGTTTCTCCTCATCTTCTTTTCTGGTCTCATCGTTTCGTCTTCTCTTCTCATTTCATCTCCTCTCCTCGTTTCATCTCCTCTTCTTTTCTCATCTCCTCTTCTCGTTTCATCTCCTCTTCTTTTCTCATCTCCTCTTCTCGTTTCATCTCCTCTTCTTTTCTCGTCTCGTTTCATCTCTCCTCTCCTCTTCTTTTCTCATCTCCTCTCCTCGTTTCATCTCCTCTTCTTTTCTCGTTTCATCTCCTCTCCTCTTCTTTTCTCATCTCCTCTTCTCGTTTCATCTCCTCTTCTTTTCTCGTCTCGTTTCATCTCCTCTCCTCTTCTTTTCTCATCTCCTCTTCTCGTTTCATCTTTTCTTCTTTTTTCGTCTCTGTCCTCTTAGCTTATCTCAGTTTTTTTTTAGTTTTTTTTTATCTTTTCTCATAACATCCTCTCCTATTCTTCCTTCTCTCTTTTCCTCTCCTTTTCTATTATCCGGTCTTGTTTCATTTCCTCTTTATTTATCATGCCATCTCTTTTTCTTACATTTCATCCTTCTCTTATTTCACCCCAACTTGTCTTTCTCATTTTGCCTTTTTACAGTAATTCTCTCTTTGTCTTCTAATCTCCTCTCCTTTGACAATAGCCATTTTTCATTGCTCCCTTGTTATGAAAAATTTATTCCCATGATTCTCTCCCACTGTCGCTCTCTCTCTTTTTCTGCCTCTTTTACTGTCTGTCTCCATGTCTCGTCTTCTTGTCTCGTCTTTTCTCGTCTCGTCTTCTTTTCTTGTCTCGTCTGTTATCTTATCTAATTTTTTTCTCTTATTTTCTCATCTTTTCTCATGACATCTCTTTTCTTGCATCTCATCTCATCTTGTCTCCTCTCCTATTCTTCCTTCTCTCCTTTCATCTCCTCTTCTAGTATACTGTCTTTTCTTGTTTCATTTCCTCTTTATTTCTCATCTCTTCTCATGCCATCTCTTTTCTTACATCTCTCCCTCTTTTATTTCATCCATTGTCTCGTCTCCTCACCTCTTTTCATCTCCACCTCTAGTCTCCTATCTTCTAGTTTAGTTTAATTTCCTGTTTTTTTCTCGTCTCATCTCGTCTTTCTCATTTTGCCTTTTTACTGTAATTCTCTCTTTGTCTTCTAATCTCCTCTCCTTTGACAATAGCCATTTTTCATTGTTCCCTTGTTATGAAAAATTAATTCCCATGATTCTCTCCCACTGTGTCGCTGTCTCTTTCTCTGCCTCTTTTACTGTCTGTCTCCATGTCTCACCCTAACACTGCCATGTTTACCTGTTGCCATGACTGCTAGACAACTGGATGAGTGTGTGCTTGTGTATGTTTGTTTATGTGGTGACAGACTGGGATGGGGGGATGGATACGCATATGGTTGGTGTGTGGTCGCGGAAAAGATTTCATACGTGTGTGTGTGTGTGTGTGTGTGGAGTTGGCGTCCTGTTTATCCACATTGAGACTTCTGGCAGCTCTTATCAGCCGCTGTCTCATGATGATGATGTAATGCTGGTGGGAATGAGAGGGGTGTGTGATGTAGTGCAGCCGAACTGACACACTTCTTCAAATCTACAAACCTCATTAAATCACCCGCTGCTGACACCCAGCCAGAAACTACGAGAGGCCAAAAAGACACAGGCTGTCCCATAGAAAATGAATGGATTTCTAAATGAAGGTCCAGCAGGAGCATGTTCATCTAATCCTGGTCATCACAACACTAGTGCAGACTGTATAAACAGCTGCTTACCAAATGTGTTTACCTTCAGCTCACTCAAGGATTATAAGAAAATGTCAACTCATAACAAATGAGACATAGCTTAAAATGAACAGGAGTACAAATATCCCACCCACACATAAACTGTAAACTTTATTTATCTAGGCTTATGTCTGAATATCTAGAGTTTTGTGTTCAAAGACTTGACATACAATTTAATGGATCAAAACTGATACACAGCATGTCAAGGATTCAGAATCAACAGTGATTTCAACATTGATCAGTATTGATTGCACTTGTTAATCAGATCACAACTGAGACTTCTTTATTATCTCAATCATTTCTCATGAATATCACTGAGATTGAATATTGAATCAATGTGCTCAGATTGGCAAAGATACAAAAGTGTGCAATAAAAAGTCACTGTTACGAACGTTAATGTTCTTAAACGCCTTGATTTTTCTTGTCTCTTTGCTTCTATTCTCGTCTGGTCTCTTCTCTTCAAAATTTACTCAATTATTATTCACGGCAAAAAAAGTTTGAAGTAAGTGAGCAGCGATGTAGTGTTAGTGAATATCCCTATGCCGTCCACGCTGTTGAGACGGGCGTTTAGATGAATATGTAAAACATTGATAAATTGAGAAAACAGCAGTTAAGAAAGCATCTGATTGTGATGTGGTTCTGTTTGTACCAGCTCTGCAATTCAGCGCTCCAGCGAGGTCACATCACGTTTAGTTATACAACCGATTGAGCAAACTTGTCTTGAAAGTTCACTCTGGCAAGCTGTCCCAAAAAAGACTCGAAACGAACTTCGTTTTGGCCAGATTTTGTTCAAAATAATGTCACACCACTTTATTCTCTTTAGAGTGAACTAAAACATTTCATCTCTTCTTTTCTCATCAGCATTTATTGTATCTCAACTTTTCTTGTCATCTTGTCTTGTGTCTCCTCTTCAAACAGAACTCAAATGTTTCATCTCGTCTTTTCTCATCTTTTTGTTCTCGTCGAACATTTGATGTAGTCTTTTTTTCTTTTCTCGTCTCTTCTCCTCTTTTCAAAATGAACACAAATATTTAATGTAGTCACTTTTCTTCTCTACTTGTCTTTTCTCTTTCCTTCTCATCTCTTTTTCTCATAGATTGCCATATTGCCATTTTCCTGAGCCAGTATCGTTGTCTTGCACAAAAGAAGCGTAGTGAAGAAATGTAGTATTCTTCAGTATAAAATAGAATCTTTTGAGTAATCCTCAGTGTGTGTGTGTGTGTGTGTGTCAGATCGAGGTATATACAGCAGCAGAGGCGTCTCAGGGAGGCTCTGGTCCTGCTTCAGTCGTCTCGTGGGGAGATGACGACTGTTAAGAGCCAGTTAACTCATTTCCTGGAGACATGGGACAACAGCAAAGCACGGATACAGCAGAGTTGCATCAGTGCTGACGCAGGTAATTAAACACACACACACACACACACACACAACATCAGAAGACATGTGTATGTCTGTGCATGTCTATTACACACATGTTCAGAGCAGATTCAGGCAGTCTCATGCACAGAACAATGGGACAATCACAATATATCTTGTCATGGTCTGAAATTAGATTAGAACACACTCTCCCTCGGCCGGTGGGTGTGTGTTGGTGACTGTGACATGTAGGGCACACTGTTCCCGCTGTGCTGAGATAATTGCAGTATAATGATGATAGAGGATGTGAGACATTTAATATCAGGGAGCTGGAACAGAGGAGTGTGTCAGTGGATGGCAAGGACAGTGTGTGTCTCACAGTACTAAGTGTGGTATTGGGCAGGGCCGTAGCTAGAGGATTCGGGGCCCCCTGAAAAAATATTGATGTGGGCCCCCACCACCCTCCACTAATATCATATACTGTACAATAGATGAACATGGAGGCCCACATATAACAGAAGATGGTGATGTTGTTGTAAAACCTTTATTTTAAAAGTTAAATGTTTATATAAAAATGACAACTAATAAAAAATAACAAAAAGCAAGAAATTGTTAAATAATAATAAAACCAATTTTTAAAAAGTAATATTCCCCCCCCCCCCCCCCATCAGTCTGTTATAATTCATAAATCAAAAAGTAAACATTTAGAAATTGACAAGAATGCAGTCTAATTAAAAAAATAAAACCATTTATTGCCTTATTTTTTAATAAAGATAATATGGAACTGGTAATATTATTAAATAAAGCGAATACATTTATTCATCCAAGTGCAGTGTGTTGTATTCGTGTTTTCTCGATGTTTTAAATATCATCAGCCGGCAGGTCAGATGCATAATGCATTAATTGCGTCGTGACTCGTGTGAATTTTTTTAAACTCTATTTTCAATAGTGTAAAAAGACAGGAATTTAGACCACGTAATCATTCGGTCGATTGTGGCGCGCACCGATAATAAAAAATGACTGTACACGGCAGACTGTAGACGGAAGTTTTCTAATTCCCAGCGAAATAACAATATATAACCGGTCTTTAAGAACGTCTTGATCGACTGGGATACAACCACTCTCCTTGCCTCCCTCTCCGTCTTTTCCCCGACATTTTTCAGTCAGTCAGTCTCCTGCTCTTCCACCAAGTTCATCGTTAACTTCAGGCTGCCGCCTCAACTCTGATTGGTTCTGTTCACGAGCTGGGGTGGGACTTACAATTTGATGTTTGTCACTGACTCTGACTGAATAATTTAAAAATACTTTAGGTCGGACTAAACCATTTTTATGGAGGTAAGAGAAGCAGATATTTGGAAAAATATTTACCCAAATTGCACGTTTTTGTGGTTTTCATTTAAATCTCAGGCATACAACTAATATAAATATTAGAATTATTCATACAACAGGGGCCTAAATAGTATACCTGCTGGATTTTGTGGGGCCCCCTGGGCAGCGGGGGCCCCTATAATTGTCACCACCTTTCACCCCACTAGCGACGGCCCTGGTATTGGGAGCCGACATGTATTAAAGGCACACTATGTAAGATTTTAAGATCAAAATTTCCAAAAACCACTAGAGCAAAGTTTTATATATTTTGTTGATTTGTGTACTTACATTATCCCAGATGTTTCTAAGAATGTTTAAGGATACGGATCGTGTCCGTGCGTCGCCTATCGATGACATCATACCCGCGTTACCCTCGGTTTCCGGTTTTATTTTGTAGAAACAGTGGAAACACCAAAGACGCTTTAATATATTATGTGTTTTATTAGACAGGTGAGCAACTTTTTGGATAATTTATCGACAGAAAACTAATCATTGTTATACAGCTCAACACAGTTAGTCTTTTTGTTTAAATCTCGTTTTCTTGATTTACCGCGAGTACCATATCTACCATGCCTAATATCGATCTAGCTCACTGCAGTGTGTAACACGTGTCTCATATAGTAGCCGCCCGAGCGAACGTACAGAGTAGCGTACACTTTATTAGGTCATCTATTCAGCCAATCACATGGCATTTAAGCATGTAGACACGGTCAAGGCGATCTGCTGAAGTTCAAACAAAGCATCAGATTTGGGAAGAAATGTGATTTAAGTGGCTGTGAACGTGGCAGGGTTGTTGGTGCCAGACAGTATTTCACAAACTGCTGATCTACTGGGATTCTCACGCACAACCATAGGGTTAAAGGGGTGGTTCGGAATTTTGGACATCGGGCCTCATTTACAAGTGAGGCTTAGTGTTATTTATCAGTAGAGACATTTTTTAAAAAAAATCATCCAGTCGTCCCAGTTGCGTAGTTGGCCGGTGCTAGGCTAGCGCGAATCAATGGTACCAGTTTTAGCCTGCCATTAACACAGTTTTACCCACTCCACAGTACACTAAAAGCACATCAGTTATAACGCCAGACTATCGATGTAAATGTCTGTTGAGAGAATAATGTTAGAAATCAAACTACCCTTTCATCGCATTGCATTTTATACTTTGTTCCCTGTATTTATCAGCATAGTCTACAGCAGCGGCGGAGTGATATGTTACCTATGCAACCGAGAGAGCCGGTGTTGTACCGAATTCCGACTCCCGGACAAATCGCACTCCCCGCTAATCGCTACAAATTCGGGCCTTTAGTAGTGTCTCTGTCGGTGTCTCCTTATCCAAGCCAGCAGCAAGAAGCCACAGTTGGTTCCTTTCTGGATCTCTTACTGGAAATCTGTAAACATAAAAAAACATGAATCTTCACACACAGAAATTAAAGCTCCAAAAAAGTTTATTGGATTTTTTTTGTGGAACAATTTAGGTCTTTATCAGGCAAAATTTTGCTTCTTTTTCTTATTAATCTAATTATTCTGTACAGTTTTGAAGCTTTAATTTCACTGTGTTTTTAAAACTTTTTTTTTTTTGGTAAAACCTGACAAACCCACAAGCTAATGCTTTTATTCGGCTCTTTTGATCAAAAGAGACATGTTTAATGTGAATGCATCTCGGATTTCACAGAAATATAAAGCAGCACGAGTGTTTTCAACATTGATCATAATCATAAATGTTTCTTGAGCATCAAATCATCATATTAGAATGATTTCTGAAGGATCATGTGACACTGAAGACTGGAGTAATGATGCTGAAAATTCAGCTTTGATCACAGGAATAAATTGCATTTTACAATATATTCACATAGAAAACGTCTCGGGTTACGACTGTAACCCTTGTTCCCCGAGAAGGGAACGAGACACTGCGTCATCGTATGACACTTTGGGAACGCCCTTAGCGTAACGCATCTGAAGCATGAATGAAATCTGTCCAATCCTGATTGGTGCTGCGTCATGACGTAGTAGATGACGGCATAACCGGAAGATACAAAGGTACGCTGGCATACAGGCCCGCCGACAGGGGGGGACAAACGGGTCTGTTGTCCCGGGCCCAGGGTAGGGAGGGGGGCCCAGAACTGGGCCCTCATTAAATTATGGAATAATTGTTAAAAAAATTAATAAAATAGGCATATTTGTTGAAAAAATATCTAATATTTGAGTTACATAAAAGCTTTTTATTCGTTTTCTTCCTAATTGTCCTTGAAATAGTGGTCAAGAACCCCCCCCCCCCCCCCCCCCCCAAACAAAAATGGATTGGCCACTGATCGAAATATGATGTTGTCATTTGATTTGAAGTTCAGTAGGCTAACGTTACGCTCAAAATGTCAGCACAAGTCCGGTGCTCAGAAAAGAAAAGAGAAGAAGAAAATAGAGGCCTTCGAGATGCCCTAAACAAATATTTTTAAAAAGGTGGTGACGGTGAAGCTGGAACTAACGTTAGTAAAGTCAACGTTGAGGAAGGTAAGAAACAGCGCAGCCAACGTTTATGAGTGTTGTCAAAGACCCGGCACTTCGGTACCAAGTCGGTACAAATTTCTTTTTAAACGTCACGCCACGGTACCAGGTTTTCTCAAACCCGGGATGCGCGTGCATGCCCAAAGCGCGTGCAGTTGCGTCCTCTTCATAAAAGCGCTGAGACATGGCGACCGGCGGTGCTGCTGCTGTGGTGGCTGTATGCTGTAAATCCACTTGTTGATAAGAAAGGAGGAAACAGCCACATATGGAAATATTTTGGATATTAGCTCATAATAGCGACGCGGCGCGCTCGTTTTTACAGGCGCGCCTAAGTTCATTGTTGCATAGCAACGACAGACGCCACGGGAGAGCAAACGCTTGTGGAAAGGAGAAAGCGGTGCGAACTGCGCTCTCCATGATGACGAGGAAGTATTAGCAAAGAATTCATTGATTTCTAGCCCTTGGATTAGCTTTACTACTATTTATGGAGATGAGAAATAAAAAGCCGGCTGAAATGCATCACTGTCATCATCGGTGAACAGATAATGGGTCAGATCCGAGTCTATTTTTGCTGTGCTGCTCATGCTTAAAAGTGAAAGCACACTTTTGATGGACAAAAAATAAATATGATTTCACACAAAAAGTGCCCAAAATGCACAGATTATGCATGTCTAGTGTGTTTTAACAAGAACTGCAGTAGGCTATGTCAGAAAAGAAAATGAAGACATTTATAGAAAATGTACCCATTTAAACGTGTTTTTATTATTCATTTTGGGTAAAAGTATATGGTGTTTTATAAAAAAAAAAAAAAATCGTGGTGGGGGGGGGGGGGCCCATCTAAGATTATCTTGTCCCGGGCCCAGGCAAGACTGTCAGCTGGCCTGCTGGCATATACAAACACTAGCTCTTTTGCGATGAAGCTAGCGCTCTAAACGTGATAGGTGTGGCGACGAGACGCAGTGTCTCGTTCCCTTCTCGGGGAACAAGGGTTACAGTCGTAACCCGAGATGTTCCCCTTCGAGGGAACTCGAACTGCGTCATCGTATGACAATTTGGGAACGAAATACCCATTATGCCACACCGTAATCACACCCGCCCTAGTGTGAAGCTGGAAGACCAGGCACACTTAGGACGCGAGCACTCTGGCGCCAGGCGTCACGGGGAGTTGCAGACTGTAGAAACGTATGAAGGTGTGCGGGGTGGCCCACCCGGCCGCCTCGCAGATCTCCTGAAGCGAGACGCCAGAAAGGAGGGCCACCGAGGAGGCCATGCTCCTGGTGGAATGTGCCCTCACGGCCATAGGTGAAGGCAAATTGCGCACCTGATAAGCCGTGGCTATAGCCTGGACAATCCAATTACTGATTGTCTGTTTAGATGCAGGCAGCCCTTTCTTAGGTGAACCAAAGCACACCAACAACTGGTCTGACTTCCTCCACTGAGAAGACTTCTCCAAGTAAACCCTTAGGGCTCTGACTGGGCAGAGCAGGTGAAGTCTCCCCTCTTCTGCCGTCCCATGAGGTGGAGGATGGAAGGCCTGAAGAAGCACTGACCGTGCCGCACTAGACGGCACCTTGGGCACATAGCCCGGTCTAGGATGTAAGATGGCCTTAACTCCGCCAGGGGCAAACTCCAGGCAAGTTGGCGATATAGCCAAGGCCTGGAGATCCCCCACTCTCCTCAGAGAAGTGATGGCAAGGAGAAAGGCCACCTTGAAGGTCAGGTTCTTTGCCTCAGCCGACTCCAGTGGTTCAAACGGGGCCTCAGCCAACCTTCAAGAACCACCGCCAGGTCCCAAGTTGGGACTCTGGAGCGAGCCGCAGGCCTAATTCTCCGAGCCCCACGGAGGAAACCTACAACCATATGGTGTCTTCCCAAAGGCCCAGCACCTATAGGTGAGTGGAAAGCCGCAATGGCAGCCACATACACCTTAAGAGTGGATGGGGAAAGACCGGCGGAGAAACGATCTTGGAGGAACTCCAGCACTGAAGCCACTGGGCAGTTAACTGGGTCCACGTCACGCTCTCTACACCAAGTGGAAAACACATTCCACTTTAGGCTGTACAGTCTCCTAGTGGAAGGAGCCCTGGAGCTAAGTAGGGTCTCGACAACACCTGCTGACAGGCCAGCCTGTAGGTACCGAGCCCCCTCAGGGGCCAGACCCAGAGGTTCCACAGCTCTGGCCGGGGGTGAAATAATGTGCCCCCTGCCTGAGACAGCAGATCCCCCCTCAGAGGGACCTGCCACGGGAGGCCGTCTAGCAGTGCTACAATGTCCGAGAACCATATCCGGGTCGGCCAGCGGGGTGCTACTAAAAGTAGGCTGATCCCTTCCCGGCGGACCCGCTCCAAGACTCCCGGGAGCAGAGCGATCGGGGGAAATGCGTACAGACGCAGCCTCGGCCACGTCTGTGTCATAGCGTCCAGCCCCAACGGAGCTGGATACCTGAGAGAGAACCACAGTGGACAGTGGGACGTCTCTCGAGACGCGAAAAGATCCACTGCCACTGGGCCGAATCTCACGCACATGGCCTCCACCAGCTCGGGGTGGAGTCGCCACTCCCCGGGCCTCAGCCCCTGCCTTGACAGGATGTCTGCTCCCTGATTTTGATCCCCAGGGACATACATCGCTCTGAGAGACGACAGTTTCCCCTGGGACCACAGAAGGATCTGGTGTGCCAGTCTGCATAGAGGGCGCGACCTCAGACCCCCCTGGTGATTCAGATACGCAACTACGGACATGTTGTCCGAGCGTATCAGGACATGGTGGCCGCGGAGGTCCGGGAAAAAACTCCTCAGAGCTTTGTAGACCGCCAGCATTTCCAGGCAATTGATGTGCCAGGAAGAATGCCGGGTCTCCCACAGACCTCTCGCAAAGCGGCCGTCCATGACCGCGCCCCAACCAGTGAGGGAGGCATCTGTTGAAACGGCTTTCTGGCAACATGATGCTCCCAGCACCGGTCCCTGGGACAGGAACCAAGGTTTCCTCCATATGACGAGGGAACGAAGGCATCTGCGCGTTACCCTGATCATACGGAACGTATTTCCCCTCGGGGAAAATCCCTTGGCTCTCAACCACCACTGTAGGGGTCTCATGTGGAGCAGGCCAAAAGGTATAACACTGGACGCTGCTGCCATGAGCCCCAGCAGTCTCTGAAACTGCTTCACAGTGAGGTTGTGGCCTAGCTTCGCTCTGGAGACCATCGCCCGTATGGACTCCATGCGTGCGGGAGACATTTGTGCCCGCATCGTCGTGGAGTCCCATACAACTCCCAGGAACGTAGTCCTCTGGGAGGGCATCAACACACTCTTTTTTGTGTTGAGTCTCAACCCCAGGCTCTGGATGTGGGCGAGGACGACATCTCGATGCCGAATCGCCAGCTCTCGCGACTGGGCCAGTATCAGCCAGTCGTCGATGTAGTTGAGCACCCTGACGCCCTCGAGCCTCAGGGGTGCTAGAGCTGCATCCATGCTTTTTGTAAAAGTGCGAGGGGAGAGAGCTAGGCCGAACGGAAGAACCCGATATTGGTACGCTTCGCCCCCGAAAGCGAACCTCAGGAACTTCCTGTGACATGGAAGGATGGAAATATGGAAGTATGCGTCCTTCAGATCTATCGTGACGAACCAGTCCTCAAACTGGATCTGACTCACGATGGCTGGAATTGTGAGCATTTTGAACCTGAATTTCCTCAGAGACCGATTCAAGTGCCTGAGATCTATTATTGGACGCAACCCCCCATCCTTCTTGGGAACTAATAAGTACCGGCTGTAGAACCCGGACTCCCTGTCTGGCAGAGGAACACGTTCTATGGCCTCCTTGACCAACAGGGATTGAACTTCCTGTTCCATAACCCGAACCTGCTCTGGGCCAACCACAGTCCAGACCACCCCGTTGAACTTCGGGGGAGGGGAGCTGAACTGCAGCCTGTAACCCAGCTCTACAGTACGCAGGGCCCACGCAGATATATTCGGAAGGCATGACCATGCGCCGAAATAATCTACTAAGGGAACCAGCCTCTCGAGCCTGGCTTCGGGTATCAATCGGGATTCGTTCTCGACCCCCTGAAGCGGATCTCCGGCAGGGTTCGACCGAAAACGATTCTCGATGGGCGGACTCGATTGCTGCCTGGCCGCAAGGCTGTGGGGCAGACAGAGCAGCGTGCGTTCGCTGGAAACCGATGTGTCCCGAAGCGCACTTAACGGCGGGATACAGACATCGACTTCCTGAGGGCTTCCCTGAAGGGAGGCTCTTTCGGTTTCGTTCTCGACACCCTGAAGCGGAGGACCGGCAGGGAATAATCAAAAACCATTCCCGATGGGCGAACACGAGCACTGCCTGGCCGCAAGCCCTTGGGGCGGACACTGCAGAGTGCATTCGCTGAAAACCGATGTGTCCCGAAGCGCACTTGACGCTGGATACAAGGATCGATTTCCTGAGGGCTCCGTGGAGGAGCGATTCTCGCTCGTCCCTCCACGGGGGGGGATAGCCCTGCTATTTTTGTCTCGTTTTCGACCCTGAAGCGGAGGACCGGCAGGGAAAAATCGAAAAACGATTTTTGATGTGCAGAAGGAACACTGCATGTGAAACACGGTCTGAGTGGTAGGCTGAATTAAAATATCTAACTCCCTTAAAGTCGGATAATATTTCATCATTTTAATTTCTTAAAATTAAATGCAGCCATAATTACCAGAGAATACTGTTTTGTGTTATATGATCTCTTACACGCTGCCTCGGCAAACGCGAGATTCGAGTCATTACAATATATTTGGCTTTCATCCCTCAAGAAGAAAGTCAATAGGTGCGAGGCTGAAACAGCCGACAGCGCACAGATATACGCGTCGAGATATTTCTCAATGAACAGCTGCCAGCACCCTCAGGAGCTGACTGTGAATGCCTCGCACCCAAACAGTATTATTTCACAGATCGCGTGTGTACCCTTCATTGCAGACCCGTACTCTACACGCTGCCTCGGCAAACGCGAGATTCGAGTCGTTCACAATATATTTGGTTTTCATCTCTCGAGAAGAAAATCAACGGGCGCGAGGCTGAAACACCCGAAAACGCACGGCTGTGCGCGTCGAGATATTTCTCAATGAACACAGCCAGCACCCTCAGGAGCTGACTGTTCATGCCTCGCACACACACAGAATCTTTAATGCAAAGTAGACCCGTAATCTACGCGCTGCCTCGGCAAACGCGAGATCCGAGCCACTAGATTCTGTATTGCAATGTACGACCTTTAATCTACGCGCTGCCTCGACAACGCGAGATCAAGTCACAGAATCTTTATTGCATAGTAGACCCGTAATCAACGCGCTGCCTCGGCAAACGCGAGATCCGAGCCACTATAGATTCTGTATTGCAATGCATACCTTTAATCTGCGCGCTGCCTCGACAACGCGAGATCCCATTCACAGAATCGCTTTTGCAGAGTAGACCCGTAATCAATGCGCTGCCTCGGCAAACACGAGATCCGAGCCAGAGCCACTATAGATTCTGTATTGCAATTCTTATGGGACAAACAACACCAAATAAGACAGACAGTTTGACACAGAGCGCTTGCTGAAGAGCAAAAAAGCTAGTGTTTGTATATGCCAGCGTACCTTTGTATCTTCCGGTTATGCCGTCATCTACTACGTCAGCGTTTCTCAAAGTGTGGGGCGCGCCCCACTGGTGGGGAATGGAAACATGACAAGTGGGGCGCGACAAACGGGAGAAAATGTGGTAATTTTTGTGCCCATCTCTATTAATTCCTTTATTTATTGAGCATAAACTCAAAACAAAACAACGACACATTTAAATGTAAGCTTTACTTAACCTTTTCACACGTAAGTTTAAAAGTTTTTCGAGGCGCCCGTTATTTAGATCGTATCCCTTTATGGTTTCCATGGTGACGCGTCATTGCAGTCACACCGCAGCCACAAGCGCTGAATGACTGATTATCTGCTTTTATTTCACAAATTTGTTGGCTATAGCAGGAAATATCTGATATTCCGATTGTCAAATATGAGCAAGTGGATGCGTTTTGTTGTTTAAACACCTTAGTTGAGCTATACGCGATGGGCGTTAGTTTATGCCGGATTTTAGAGAATCGGATCTGTTGGATTTAACAAATGTCAATTTATCCACTTCTCCCGAAATACATGAAAGTAAGTGGCCGGTGAACTGAGAGAAGCATAGAGTAAACTTGAAAGTTACTTACACGATGTGTATTTGATATGAATAATACGTGTCGTCTAATTATAATGGAAATAATTATTATTGCCGCTTCCATAGACATAAGTGTGTATTTGACAAACTCTAAATGTATTGCTTTTTTAGTACTTATGTGAATTTAAATGTCTGAAACCTAAAATAAATATTATGTGGTTGAAAACACTGAATAGTTGTGATGTCAAGCGGTGAGCGCTCTCCGTTTCGGGCTCAGACAATATGTGTGGCCTACTACAAAACAGGCTCATTGCAGACACTAAATTAGTTAATCACTTAATGTTGAACTTTCAAAGTGCACCAGATTTATGAATTTATCTTTAAAACGTACAAACCTTTCCTCCGGGGGAGCATGCCCCCGGACCCCCCTAGGGGTGCAGAGGTCGACACCACACACAAAATACTGTGGGAAACACAGTAGCTTATATGATAGTCTTCGAAAAATACAAAATACAATTATTATTATAAAAATACCTAAAATACGTACATTAGGATTTTACCACCTCCGCCTCGTTTTGAGCCAGGAAAAACCCTTTTTATTATTTATTATTATATTAACCCTTTAGATTATTATTATTCTTTTTCAATTTTGTCTGTTCTTTTTGCATGCAGTTTGCGAAGTGACAAAATAGTAAAGCAAAGCACAACTAGTCCACACTTTTATTTTCTCCGTTTCTGAATTTGATGTTATCAGAGGCAAAATACAAGCACAATTGCATTATTATTTTTATCTACTGTCATGTTCATGTTAAAAAAATGTCATGTTAAAAAAATACATTTTAACTTAAAGCCTAGTTTATTAACATTTTGTTGGGGCGATTGCATGAGGTCAGGTGGGGCACGAACCCTTCCCTACCTTCAAAGTGGGGAATGACAGAAAAAGTTTGAGAAACACTGTACTATGTCATGACGCAGTACCAATCAGGATTGGACAGATTTCATTCATGCTTCAGATGCGTTACGCTAAGGGCGTTCCCAAAGTGTCATACGATGACGCAGTTCGAGTTCCCTCGAAGGGGAACTGCAAATTGTAATAATATTTCACAATATTTACTGTATTTTTGATCAAATAAACAGCCTTGGTGAGCAGTAAAACATCCTCTCGAAGAAAACAGCTTAATTAAAGGAGCTTAATGAATTTCTTCACATGTAAAGATAAGTAAATGTGTGAGAAGGGTTAGGCTTGAGGTTATGTGTTCTGATGTCTGATGCTCAAACTGCGGTGGCAAACGGACTGCCCCCAGGTGGTATGCCACTGCCACATAATGGGAAATTTATAATAATAATAAAATTTAATTTTTTGTGTTCCATGTTTGATTTATAATATAAACTTTATATATTTGAATATAGCTTGATAAAGCATACAAGACTCTTGTCTATACTAATGTATAATGTATATTCTTACTTCTGCCAGGGTTCCTATATGCAGTTTGGAAAAGTATAGAAAAAAGAAAACAAAGTATGGAAAAATATTAGACTATTGCCCCTATTCAGTTTTCCAAAAAATAAATAAATAAATTTCAAAAAAAAAAAAATTGTCATACATTCAGAATGTTTTCACGGCAAACGTTCAGTGATCGTTTAATGATTGTCAAACACGACTGAATGAATTCAAGGCACACTTTTAATTGCACAAAACTGTTTGGCTTTACCAAAAATCTACAGATTCTACGGTTTGGAAATTTGTATTACTTTGATATATATTACAGGTGACTATAATATATAGCAAATATAATGCTAAAATAATGCTGTATGAACCATTTATGTTAAATAATGTCTGGAAAATCTACAGATGAAAATTTGAGTCTGGAAAAGTATGGAATTTTGAAATGAAAAATATGTAGGAACTGTTTTCTGAATGCAAAAAGGAATTGTTTTCTTCAAACTGTGAAACTGCATGGCACAGCCACTCTGATCATTTTTATTCAGTGCACGAGAAAGAGGGAACAAAAAAGCCACAGTGAAAAATCAAAACAGTATTATTGTTCATTTTATGAAGGATATCCTTCAGAATGGCTTGTTTTGACACTGGATTCAGCGCTCCAGTTTGAGCATTGTGTCAGTAATGTAACCAGTCTGACAGAGCACTTCTTGGCAGATGTTTTTGTTAATGTAGTATCAAAGCAAATTTTATATTAATGTGTTTTAATTAGACATTTAAATCATTCTGAGTGGCGGAGTTCTTTGCGGTTTTGCTGCAAGTACATTTTAAATAATTAATTTAATTCATAGCAATCAATACACACCACACCCCATATTCATAAATAATCAGTTTTTATTGTAGATGTGCATGGAAATTTACTGCCACGTGCCACACATAGGAATGTGTTGCCTGTTTGGATGCATGATGCTTCACTGCAGCTTTGTTGATTCAAATGTGAGGAATCTAGTTTTGTTTAGTGTAATTCTAACCAGAGATTTTGTTCTGAAAAATACTTGGTGTTCCTTGATTCAAGACTAGCATGTTGTCAAGACTAGGCGTTGTGCGGATCTGCTTTTTCTCCAGTGCAATGGGTTCCAGATTGGGTACGGGATTAGGGTTAGTTAGTTAGTTAGTTAGTTAGTTAGTTAGTGACATTCATGCAAATATGGTATATGTGTGTGAAAGAGTAAAGATGCAATTTGGCCTGTCATGATCATACAATTTTGTGGTAATTATTGTGATTAACAATTTAATTTTCTGTTTTTTTCATGTCACTTACAGTGTAAACCTAATACATTATTTATATATATTTTGCGTGGAAACATAATTAAAGGGTCTGTTTTGTAAATTACTCAAATCAAACACAAACATATCCTGTGACGCTGTAATTTAATGCACAAAAAATGCACAGCCGTTTACGTACTCTGCATCGATAATATGTATGAACATGTATGTTGCATCTGTAATAACTTTTGAGGCTTATTTTGTGGCATTTTTATAAGGCGTTTGATCAGTTAAATGGCCGTAAAGATTGGTTACACTCACAGTGTGGATGAATCGTGTTTGTGTCGAAGACTCAGGATCTATTGAAGAGAACTTATGCGACGCAGAAACTCTTACAAAGCAAAAGCAAAAACACTCCATTTTTAACCCATTAATGAAATGTAAGCAATCTCACAGTTTGAAGCGCCTGTGCTGTCGTGAATAATTAAGCAGGGCGTCTTCTCATAGGATGAGGATATAGGCCCATATTATATGCTGTGAAAATAATATTTTAAAAGTTAAAATATTGTAAAGTCCACTTTACACTCAAACTGGAGCCCCAAAAAAGCTGAATAGTATAATATACAGTAGTCAACATTTGAACTGGATCAAAAAAGTTCATCAAAGTCAAAGTTGTCCTGAGACAAGAACGGGTATTGTTCAAAATTCATGTATAACTTGATGAAATGTTTTGATCCACTTCAAATGTTGACTACTGTGTGTATGTATATATTTTTACCTTTTTTTACTTTTAGAGCATGAGTCACAATTTTGATAAACAGTCATGATTCTTGTTGTAGGATGTTTTTGTTGGTTTGACAATTACTAGTGAACGGAAAGTGGATATTGGACCTTTTTTGCCTGTGAAATTTCACCGACATGTTGCTAATGTGACCACATTAAGAGAGAGAATAGTGTATAGTTACAGTTGGTTTGGGGTTTTGTTTTCACTTTTATGTTTCATGTCCTTTATTTTGCTAATTTGGCTCAGTCTAGGTTCCTGGTTTTGTCATGTGAGTCCCTTCCAGTCATGTGATCATGTCATGTGCTTCCTTAGTCTCTTGTCTTATTGGTTCATTGTTTTATTGTGTTCAGGTGTTTCTTGTTCATTGTCTCAGGTCTAGTATTGTCCGTGTAATCTCTGTTGGTGAGTTGTTTTCATGTTATTAACCATGTCAAGTCAAGTCTTTGTTTCACTCACTTTTGGATTAAAGTAAATAAACTACACTTGGGTTCAGCTGCAATTTGCCTTATGCTCCAATAGTGAGGGCAAAAGTGTCAGTATTTGTCTGTTTTTTTTGACAGGCATGTTTGTGCATGTAATTATGCTAAGAGATTGTTTGCATGTTTGAAGGCGTTTGTTCGGTTAATACATTGGCATGCAAATCGCTTCATGCACTGATACTAACACATGCATATTTGTGTGTCGCTCAACATAGTTTTGGTTAGCAGACGATTGAGGTGCCTTAGGGTGAATTAACCTCTCGCTCACCCCATGGGATGTGTCTCCCCTCCCCACCAACGTTTGGGACCGCCTTCCTTCTGGCTGTTGCACGTTCCATAAAGCCGCCAAATTCCTGCAAGTGCCTGCGTGTGTGTGTCATTGAGAGGTGAATGAGTACAAAAGGCTAGAATCCTTTGAACCAAGAGACAGGTATTTTGTTTACAGTAGCCTAAGGAGTGTTTAGGCTTTGCTTTTCCTGCCTCCCTCTATACCTGTCTTTCAGCATGTACGCAAAACACTTGCATTTTTGTAAATGTGCGTACGTTACGCTGTCTGCTTGTGTCGGTTCAACAGAAAGCACTGCTAGGATGTTATATTTGGCTGTTTGTGTGCATGTAGGTTCTGCTCTGCTCAAAAAGACAGTTTGTTAGTGTGTGTGTGAGAGAGAGAGTGGGTAATGGCCAAACCGATATGGGTGTGGGCGCAACACTTATGCGCTATTACCTGTCTGTCTGCTTTCCACGGTCTTGAGACCAGAGTTTCCGCTAGAAAAAAATGGTGCCGGTCAAAGTGACCGGCAGAGGTTTCGTTTAACGGACATTTTGACGATATGCCGGTCAAATATCGCCTCTTAATTAGTCAAGTTGAGGAAAACTGGAGGCAGGCTATGTAACTTAAAAAATGACATAATCAGGCCGTATAGAATGCAACATGTTATTATTAGCCTAACTTTCAAATAGACGGAAAAAAACACGAACGTCCGATTGGCGTCAATCAATACCAATTGTTTTTTTTTACCATGGTTTCACACACATTCACTTTTTTGGCATTGAGGCACGGATGTACCTAATACAAATAAATAAAACATCTCCAGTTAACTATCAGATCATTCATTTAGTTCGCTATTAAATAAGAGATCTAGCGCTAAAATCAGTTGTTTTTGAAATCAAGCTGAGTGCTCGTGTCCACTCCTATCAGTTGCATGGACGACGCGCTGCGCGAGTTGCGCAATCTTCACTCGGGCGCGCGTTTCAATCTATCGCTGTCGTGGAGACTCTACACAGGCGAAGCGCTGCTACTTGGGCGCAGAGATATCACGCAACACCTGAAATAAAGCTTGCCACAAAGAACCGGCGAAAGTAATGATTATGCATGAAACATTTGAATTGTTGATAAATTGATAAAGTTGACGATGCAGACTCGCCATCTTCGCAATAGTGAACGCGCCTAGAGAGAGAAATGCACACTTCATATAAAGTGTGCACGCGCCGGCGCCTCCGTGTCCTGATTATATTGTCCACTATATTTGCTTCTTATTTATTAATCCAGGCAAATTTGTTAATGAAGCATTGATTAAAATGAAGATACAATTTATCTTAGAACTAGTATTGAGATACAGCCTTGGTCAAATGTTTCATATATCTCATTTTCTTGCAAGAAAGAGCACAATTGAGCGGACACAGTTTTTTCTAGTATTTTAGACATAAATGGAAGATTTGAAATGGGTCTGTAATTTGCTAGGTTATTTGGATCTAATTGCGGTTTCTTAATGAGAGGTTGTATTACTGCCAGCTTGAATATTTTTGGAACATGACCTAAAAATAAAGACGAGTTAATAATATTGAGAATAGGCTCTTCCACTACAGGTAACACTTCTTTCAGTAGTTTAGTGGGTATTGGATCTAATAAACATGTTGTTGGTTTAGATGCAATGATAAGTTTATTTAGCTCTTCCTGTCCTATAGTTGTAAAGCGGTGTAGTTGTTCTGGAGGGGCGATAATTGAGGCTGAATCACAAGACACCATAGACGATTGTACATTTACAATTGTGTTTCGGATGTTTTCTATTTTCTCATTGAAGTAATTCATAAAATCATTACAACTATACTGTAACGGAATAATTTGCTCTGGTGATGTCTGTTTATTTGTTAGTCTAGCCACGGTGTTAAATAAAAACCTTGGATTATTTTGGTTATTTTCTATTAGTTTGCGGAGATGCTCAGCCCTGGCTGCTTTTAGAGCTTTTTTATAACGTGACATACTGTCTTTCCACGCGATTCTAAAGACCTCTAAATTAGTTTGTTTCCATTTACGCTCTAAGTTACGAGTTTCTCTCTTGATAACATGTGTAGTACTATTGTACCATGGTGCTTTAGTTTTCTCTCTAACCTTTTTTAATCTAATTGGCGCAACATTATCTAATGTACTAGAGAAAATGGTGCTCAAACTGCTGGTCATTTCCTCTAGTTCATCTGTTTGTTTGGGTTCTCTGAGCAGCTGAGATAGATCAGGTAAGCTATTTGAGAATCTATCTATAGTGGTTGGAAGGATTGTTCTGCCTGGTCTATAACGTGGCGCAACATGATTTGACAAATTTCAGCAGTGCGTAGTATGCAAGTTACCATGTAATGATCAGTGAGATCGTCACTTTGCGCTATAATATCTATATGAATAGTATAATATCTAATCTATATGAATTGAGCAGTTTAGTCCAAATTTTTTGAAGAGACTCAATTGTTTTATATGCTGAACATAGGCTTTTTTTAGGCTTTTATTCACATATAAACATTCATCAACTCAAACATCAGTTGTGGTAAACAGAAGCTCGTTCACTTGATGAGCGAGAACCAATGAGGTTCATTCTCGTGTTGCGCAGCCCTTTTGAGCTTCAGCAAGAACCAATGAGGTTCATTCTCATGTTTTGCAGCACGTTTGAGTCCAAAAACAGTTGAGCTTGTCTTTATGTTCGTACGCTACCCTAAGCCCTCGCGAGTCCACACCTTTGTGATGTAATGCTGCTTTGACTGCTGGGTAGAAGTCTTCAGCGGAGCTCTTCAGGCTTGGCAAATGTGAGCATCTTTCTGAAACCTGGACATTTGGGACAGGGCATTGATCAGCCATTTGAGACAGGGCCTGTCTTTATTCTGGATGTTGCGTGTTTTTGTTAGTTTGTCCACCTTTTGCAATTACTAGTGAACAACTAAAGGGATAGTTCACCCAAAAATGAAAGTTATGTCATCAGTTATGGTAAACAGATTACAGAATTACTAAAAAAAACCCAGACATTTCTCAAAATGTCTTCTTCTATGTTCCACAGAAGAAATGCATACAGGTTTGGAACGACATGAGGGCGAGTAAATGACGACAGAACTTTCGTCCCTTTAACAGATTAGTAAAAAGTTGAATAAATTGTTTGGGTAGATACTTTACTTTAAAGTAAAGTGCAGCAAACGAATTGTTTTCACTGCCGTTTCTTGCAGGTTCAGCTGATATTTCTCCACACTGCTGCCTGTTGTCTGTCGAGAATAGTGCAACCAAGCACCTGATATAAACGCCTCTCAGCGCCTCTGAGGTGCACACGCCGTCTGCCACAGCCAATGACTTCAACAAGACTGAACTTGTGCTCACGCTACACCCCTCATATACTACACCACTGACATTGAATCTTCAGATTAGTGCTTGATCAATGACCAGATCTGAGACTTTTACATTTGGTCTCAATCTCAGTATACAGTATTTGGTTACGGTTTGTTGCTTGATAGCAACTCAAGTAACACTTTCTTAAAGTTACAATAGTAAATAAAATACTTTAATTTTTAAAGTCGATATAGGTTTTATTCAGTAGTCTTTGGTACGGACTTGCCCCTACAATTCACACAGCCTGGGAAACCAAAAGCAAGTTCAGACATTTACACAGGGCAGGGCTTTAGATTGCACCCCCTATATGCACACACACACACACACACACACGCACGCACGCACACACACACACACACATAATGCACTAGTATGCTAAAGAGTGTCATCCAAAGCGTTCATTGAACCCTAACCCACGCTGGGTCAGCACTAGCAGCTGCTGTTCAGGTGCTTAGTCAGCTGAGAGAGACAGGTAGGGTTTGAATGTGTGTGTGTGTTCATGAGACAGCAGGTTTGGAACTAAATTCAACTGAGTTGATGGTAACACCCCATGACCCGAAGTGCATCAATCAGCAGACAGAGGCTCGGCCTTTCTCTCTCTCTCTCTCCGTTCTGATGTTTATGTGCATGCAGCTCTTCACTGGTCTGGGTTGCTGACATGAATTACTGCGCCCGCTGTTGTTGTTAAAAGTTCTCTGGTATTTTCTCACCCATCAGAGAAATTCTTTTGTAGTTGTCTTTTGTTATGCCATGCACAAGCACTTATGAGATTTTCTAAAGTTATACATTTTATTTATTTCATTGTCACTTATCTTACTTTAGATGAATGGATATGTTATCTGTTATCTGAGATACAGGGGCCCCAAAAAGTATTAGAACATTTTTAAATTACACTCAAAATTACAGTAAAATTTAAACATTGAAATGTTGATCAAAGCTGAATTTTCAGCATCATTACTCCAGTCTTCAGTGTCACATGATCCTTCAGAAATCCCTCTATGATGATTTAGTGCTCAAGGAACATTTATCAATGCTGAAAACAGTTGTGGTGCTTCATTTTTCTGTGGAAACAGAGACATTTTCTTTTTTTGGGGGATTCTTTGATGAAAGTTTAAAAGAACACCATTAATTGGAAATAGATGTCTTTGGAAATACATAATCTTTTGTAACATTAGACATTTCTTTAATTTCATTTTTGATCAATTCAAGGCACCTTTTTATATAAATTTGATAGAAATGTAGATTTTAAGATTTTTATTTTAAGTGTGGCCTATGTGTCCATACTTTTTGTCCCATGGTGTGTATGTACTTCAGCCCTGCCCCAAATATTCTGAAACCACCAGCATCCATTGAAACGGTCTGTCTACGGTGTCATTCTACAGTCTGCTTTAGAGGGTGGGAACCATGCTGACCGGATTACCCTGCACCTCACTGAACTCATTGTGTTTCCAGCAGGTCAAATTAGTCTACGCTCAGGCATCTTGTTTTTATCATTATGTTTTGCATTTGAATTAATCTCAGGAATACTTGCAGGACACAGCACTTCCACTACAAATGATGACAAACAATTGAAAAAGTTAGTTCACATCTGACCTGACAAGTCTGACCACTTTCACAAATGCATGTATTTTCAGAGTGTGCCCGTCTGAGTCGGGAAGTGGATGGGCTGCAGGCGGAGCTGAAGAGTCTGCAGGAGGAGGTGCCAGGCTTGAGGTTACACCTGAACACAGCCAGAGAACAGATGCTGCAGTTGGAGAACCAGGTCCAGTCCCACAAACTACTGCAGAACCAAAACCAACAAGCCCAGTCTCTCATACGGGGTGTGTAAACCCACAGTTTAAAGGTGAAGCGTGTCATTTTAGCGCCATTAGTGGGACCAAACAGAATTGCAATTATAATAATACATTTAAAATGCTCGGCAGGTTTCACTTTCATTCTCTGTGTTTTCCTCCATGTTTGTCTGTTTGCCATCCATGGAAATCCATGTACATCTGGTGTGTGTGTTGGACAGGTGTTTTGGGGTTGCAGTCTCACACCATTTCAGTATCCAGACATGCTTATGGTGTGTTTCACTAGCTTTTTCAGTTCTTGTGTGTGTGTTTGAGTGGTGTTGGGTGTGTGTTTGTGTTAGACAGGTGTTTACCCCCCTGCATGTGTCTTTATGGAGCCTCTGAAACTCTCAGTGGTGCAGTTAACACTTTTGAAATGTTTGCCAACGGCTCCTAACCTCCATGAGCGGCAAACACAGCTTAAAGCTTAAAGAAAGAAACATCATAAATGATTAACACATTATTCAGTTGTTTCTCCAAGACAGCAATGAGAAAAATGGAGGCTTTTGTGTAAAGTTAAAGATTTTTCTCCAGAGAAAAAGACTGTAATAATCTCTCTTTCTCTAAAGTTTTGGTATAGATGATACAACACATTATAAAGTTGTTTATAAGGCATTATGCATGAGTTAGAATACCCTTATGATGCAGGCTTCATGGAAAGTGTTACCATCTTGGTAACATTATAAATGTCTTGACTGTCACTTTTGAATCATTTAATGTGTCCTAGCTAAATAAAAGCATTCATTTATTTTCCTAATCAGTCATACTGACCCCAAACTTTTAAATGGTACGCTATATTCCAGGCCAAATTACCCTATCTGAGCTGTGCCATTCACGTTCATTTTCAAGCTCTATACTCATAGGAAAAGAGACACATTTGGCATTCAATATAAGAATTTTAAGAAAACCTCTGAGAAAAAATGAATACCTAAATGAAATGCGGCTAAGGACTCCATTAAGTCTCCTGAACTATGGAAGAGCATAAAAAAGGGTCTTCTGAGAAGTACTTATTACCCTAGAATCATTATTGGAGCAGATCGATTTTTCCTTCCCATGTGAGGCAAAAGAAAGGTAAAAAAAAGGGAGCAAAACAAAGAGTGTATATAAGTATACCTTGATCTCGCCCGGTCATGTTACGGTGACCAGAGAGCAATTATCTGTATGCTTCCCCGCTCCTCGGCTCTCTTTTACCCCATCGAGAAAATGTCACGCTGACACGGGCAACACAGTAGAGAGCACTTTCACCAGAGAAAGCACGACGTCACCTTAACCGGTCCCAGCGCCTCCGAGCCAGCCAGACAGCCAATTCACCAACAAACACAGAACAAAACAGCCCATTTTTCCTCTGAATAAAAGCCCTCTGGATCGAGCGTGTAGTGAATCGACGCCCCCCACCCCCAGCCTTTATGCAGTTCTGGAATATATCCTGTTGTGATTTAGCAGATCACAAACAGTTTGAGAACAGAATGACCGCTTCCTCTGACTGTGGTTTCAGGTGTTTATGGCCTGGCCCTCAGTTCCTTTAGATACAAACACGTTTCCCGTAATTTACTGTGGTTTTACACACCCTTTTCTCTATCTCTCCTTCTGCAGCTGCTGTTTTCACAGGGATGACGCAACAACCTAATTATTGTCTCTTCATTCGCTAAAGACAATGCTGTGGTGCTTTTCCTCGGGAGATGTGCTTCAAAATTAGACCAGCGTCTGCGTCTTACTAATAATTCCTCCCTGGATCTCTGAAGTCTCGCAGCCTCTCTGGGGTATTTCTGTCCTGTGGTTTATGATGCTAATCATTAGGAGAGTAGGAGGAGAGGTCAGAACGACTCGCTCTGGTCGCTGGCAGTGAAGGGCAGCATCTCATCGACTTCATCCATTCAAACACTGCAGGACTCCTGACTGCGGTTGCACGTGTGACTGTTTGTTACATTGACACCTTTGCAAATGTTAATAATTCTTCATGCAAATTGGTTCTTATCTCTTGTGTGTCTTGTCTAATTTGTTTTCTGTTCATCTAGGCACCTGAAAAGAGCCGTTTATCCTTGAATTATTAATAACCTTTGCCAGTCATACAGTATAACCACAACTCTGCATGCAGTTGCAATAAGAAAATCATAGTATACTATAAAATAAATAGTAGATTTGAGACAAAGATTTGTTTCATATGTAATGTATTTGACTTAAATACTATATAGTATATTTGACAAACCATGTAATTATTGTTAGATTTTTTTTTTTTTTTTCACAATCTGTGATGCACTTGAGTTCGTATTGGGTTTATTCTGCCTGTAATCAATTCAGTGCAATTCATTTCAAGTGTGGTTAAAAATGAGTTTAATATAAATGTATTAATTTTATTACAAATATGATTTACTTTAATGGCATTTATTTTAAAGAAAGATAGCATGAGCAAGCAAAAATTTTAAGCAAAACTTGTCGTGATATAATAAATATAAATATTACCACCTTAAATACATATTACCAACAAACTTTCCAGTCATTTTGATCAGGATTTTTAAAAAATTATTTTAATTCTAATTGATTCAATGATCATTCAGGCCATTTTGTGAACCAGTTTGACCAATTTATTGAAAATTAACCACCTCAAAGAAAAGTCACTATGACTCGCAAGCAAGTTTCATATTCCCACCTTTTTTGACCAGTTCATTTCCATGATTTTTGACCTTTCCGGTCATATGGATAAGGATCTTGTTTAAAGTTATTTTAATTCAGATCGATTTCATAATCATTCAGGCCGTTTTGTGAACAATTTTGATAGATTTATTGATAATGAACTCCCTCAAAAGAACAATTCTCTCCCAAATCTAACATCAATAAACCTACAAGCAAGTTTAACTCCACATAAGCTATAATGAACAATTGCTGGTGAAATATGTACAAAACCATATATTAATCACAATGGAAATGTCCATGATTTTTAAGCTCTTTCCAGGTTTCCATGACTCATGGAAGGTTTTTGTCCACGTCATTCTTCATACAGCCACTGAAAATCACCTTGAGACCAGATGGATAAAAGTAATTGCGAACGTGGCATTCATTCTGAGAAAAGCTCTAACATCATTTGTTTGCTGACGCCTCTTGGTTTTGTTATCTTATTAAATGACATACATTTTAAGTGTAGCTTGGCCACTTTAAATACCAATGCTGTCATCAAACAAAACACGTGGAAGATTGGCTTGTCTGGCCATATTTTGTGACTTGGATGTCCTGCGTGTCAGTGACTCCAGTAGCACAACTGTAAATCTGTGGCTAGTCTGACTCCTACGCTTTCCTGTCATCCTTCCTCCCTCTTGTCTTTTAAAATGTCTCCTGTTTCAAACCCTTGGCCGTTTGTCCTCTGTCAGGATAATGGGAGCGGGTCCGACTCCTGAAAGCTGCATCGGATGTCAGCGAGCTGAGATGATGAATGAGAATGCTTTCACTAGCCTGTGTTTGGGTGTAGAGTTCACCCTCAATTATGGCTTCTGGCAAACGATAGGCTCCGGATTATGCTTCAGTGCTTCATGAGAAATACAAAGCAGTGGGAGAGAGAGACAGAGACAGAGAGGAAAAAGAGAATTACATTTATTGGCAGGGGAGGAAGCGGATGAATGAGGAAAGAAAACCAGATGAACATTTATAGCAAGTGACAAAAGACAGTGAGACAAAAATCTGTTTGTAACTTTTGCCAACTGTAGATGTCGAGCCAAGTTGGATTTATTATCGTGAACATTTCTGTGTTACACGAGTTTCCTGAAGCATTCCTAAGTCACCTGATCAACACTGTTAAGCCTCTTAAGGGCACATTGTGTCATGTTATTGATGTTTTACAGGGTACAATCAAGGATTTTTTTTGTTTTTACAGGCCTGGAGGAGGAGGGGAAGACTCTGAAAATAGATCTCCAGAACAGCGTGCATGAAAGAGAGCATGTAAAGAAACTCCTAGAGTAAGTTATTGTTTAATAGTCCACACTTTCAGTGCATATTCAAATTAAAACATGGTAAAGATTTGAGGATAATTACGGTTCGTCCATTATATATATATATATATATATATATAGTTGTTTAATGTTTTTCAAAGAAGTCTCTTTTGCTCACATATTTATTTGACTAAAAATACAGTAAGATTAGTAATATTGTGAAATATTATTACAATTTAAAATATCTGTTTTCTATTTGTATATATTTTAAAATGTAATTTATTCCTGTGATCAAAGCTGAATTTTCAGCATCATTACTCCAGTCTTCAGTGTCACATGATCCTTCAGAAATCACTCTAATATGATGATTTGATCTTTTGTAACATTGTAAATGTCTTTACTGTAACTTTTGATTAATTTAATGCATCCTTTCTGAACAAAAGTATGGATCTCTGAATAAATACATATATATATATATATATATATATATATATATATATAATTGTACTGACCCCAAACTTTTTAAAAATGAACAAATTAGTTTTATTCCGTTATCATATCATTAGTCAGATGATCAAATATGATTAAAGGACCGTTCACACTAAGATCTATAACTATAAAGATAGCTATATTAGCATCACACCGGCGGACGATATCGTTCTGTTTATTCTAAGTGCTGTATTCTGATTGGCTGTCACTGTTTTTAATCATTCATCAGCTTGAAAAAATCGTTCTGAAAGTGATTCCAATGATATTGTTTCTCCGTGCCGTTATTGTTATAGTTGTGGTTATATTTAGACTTTTTTTTTAGAACTATATCTGTATTGTTTTCATTATAGTTATCGTCCTTGGTGTGAACAGACCTTTAATCAACCTGACTTAAACTGTCATATCGGATAGAAAGCATTTCTTAACAAAAAAAAGGACATCTTTATTTTTAGTGGCTGTTTTGGATGTGCAGCACACCTATGATGCCTTAAAATGCGGACTAGGTAGGAAGCTCACTAGGTTTTGTAACACAGCTTTAGGCTGTAACAGTATTCATGATACGCACACACGCATAAGTGCTAATGTTATTTCAGAGGTTGACACACATTAGGTGGAGTACTGTTAACAAGTGTTTCATCCCGATTTACCCAGAATTCAGTGTTCTACTCTTCATCATACACACTACATCCAAACATCTCTGCATGTGCAGCTTCCATCACAGCTCAATATAACAGCATTATCTATAAAACACCCCCTCCTCTCCTCGAGAATGATTTAATGTGTGGGGAAGAGGAAAGAGCAGTATTTTATGAGTTGCTCAGTTGGGTAACAGCCATCCATCTTCCTCCCAGGCTGAGAGAAGCCGTTTTGTATTATATTTGCATACCAATGCACTGGCGTTCACACCAAACAAGAATATTTATTTAACCAAAGAGATGAGGATATCTTCCTTGGAATATGTGATGTATCTCCTCATGAAGGGAGTTTATTTTCTTTATTTGCTGGAGGTGCAGAAGGAGCGAAGACTTGCGAGCTCTGTGACCTGGCAGCTTGCGCTTCACACTATACACACACCTCCCTCGGGTTCATCACGTTACACACACTGACTCAACCTTGGCTCATACTCCTTTTATAATCTATCCCAACTTCTGTTTTTCTGGCTGCTTTTCCCCCTTTGTAAGCGAAGGAGCCTCGCGGTGTGTGTGTGTGTGTGTGTGTGTGTGTGTGTGGATGAGCTGTCAGAACGCTCTGTGGCAGGACAGTGTGTGTGATGTGACAGTGGGAGAGCTGGTGTCGCTGTCAGGGTCGCTCTGGCATTGACAGCTGTGTGTGTGTGTGTTTGTGTGTGTGTGTGCGTGTGTGTGTGGGAAGGGGCTCTTTACGTGCTGGTTCTTCCTGCCGTCTGCACTAATGTAGTTTGGAAGGTTGATACACAGATCTGATGCAGCCACAGCTTTCCATCTTTGAAAAATGAACACTAAAGTTCAAATGTTTTGGGTCAGTGTTTATTTTTTATATTTTTTTACTTTTATTCTGCATGGATGCATTAAATTGATCAGTAAAGACATAACAAAATATTTCTATTTTAAATAAATGCTGTTATTTTGAACTTTCTATTCATCAAATAATCCTTAAAAACAAAAATGAATCAGTTTCCACAAAAATATTAAGCAGAAGAACTGGTTTCAAGATTGATGATAATCAGAATTGTTTCTTGAGCACTAAATCATCATATTAGAATGATTTCTGAAGGCTCATGTGACACTGAAGACTGGAGTAATGATGGTGGTTCAGCTTTGATCACAGGAGTAAATTACAGTTTAACCCTTGTGTGTCCTTAAGGACATTTTTGTCTTTAATTTTTTTGACCATTTTGCTTTAGTTCACCCAAAAATGAAAATTCTGTCATTGTTTACTTCGCCTCAGGTCGTTTCAAACCCGTAAGACTTTCGTTCATCTTTGAAACACAAATGAAGATATTTTAATTAAATCTGAGAGCTTTTTGTTCCTTCATTGACAGCTACACAACGATCACTTTGACCCTTCAAAAAGCAATCATAAAACTAATCCATATTAGCATAACACGAGAATGAACCTCATTGGTTCTCGCATGTCAAGTGAACATGCTTGAGTTTCTGCAATTTTCTGTAAAAATGCATTTTTTAATCCCAGGGCCATTTAACTCTAAAATGATGCAGTCTTTGTTAATAGGCTTTCATTCTTTTGGCAAGGCTTCAAAATTAAAAAGTGTACTTTTTTTTATTTATTTTTATTTTTTACCAGATGGCTCCATTTTCTCAGGTTTGGCGTATAAAGCAAATACTCGCTTTATTCCTGTTTTCTGCTTCTGTTGTGTTATAGAGCCAATTGGGTAAATTATGCAGCTACAATTGTGTGGGTGTGTAGGTATGGATGTCAGAGTGTGGTGTGTGTGTGTGTGTTTGTGCAATGTTTGAGAGAGAGAAATTTAAACTGTATTGCAAACCAGTGAGGCTATGTTGGCATCTAAATTAAAAATTCGATCAAAAAATCTTACTGAAAGCTCTTTTTTTTTTTTTGATATCACAACGCTATCTCACGACCAATTCGTACGAATTCAAAGCTGGCTAATCCGTACGATTTGTCTAAACCCACGTGATGGGTAGGTTTAGGGGCGGGGTCGAATTCATACGAATTTGGTAACTCGTAAAATATGTACGAATTAGCAAAAATCGTACGAATTTGTACGAGTGAGGTTGTATGAATTCGCACAAATTAGACACCTCGTAAAATTCATACGAATTGCCGTGAGATCAGGCTGGATATCAACCTTAAGTTTGGATGCTGCAGTCTTCTGCAGAACATAAAAGGAGAATTATTTTTTCCATAAAATGGAAGTAATTAGGATCCATCGTTATTTTGGACAAATGGACAAAAACAGTTATACAGAAAGAAAGTTATACAGGTATGGAACGATGTGAGGGTGAGTAAATGATGACAGCATTTTCATTTCTGTTTAACCTAATTTAAGTTATTCAAGCAAACAAGCCAAGAATAACACCTGAATTATTCAACCTTCTTAGTAAAGACACTCCAATGGCTTTTTTTTTTTTCAAGAAAGAACTTTAGACCTCATGAATTAGATTGCGTTCGGCAAATGCTGGAACAGAATGACGTGTGTGTGTGTGCGGAAACTTGTGCCAAAGCTTTGATATCTCCATATCAGGGAAGAAAGAGCAGTGTTTGTGTGCAGCATGTGTTCCCATGACAACTATGCAACCTCTAACCCTATTTCACACATATCACACACACACACATCTGCCGAGCTGGTTTGTTTCCCTGGCTACGCTGATACATGTCAGAAATAGTTAGGGGCTATTTAAAATCCTCATGGAGTGACAGACCACCGATGTGATTAACCTGCGGGGAGAGGGAATGGAAAAGAGCAAGACTGAAAGCGATAAACAGGATGAAAACTTTTGTAAATGAGCTGGACCTCCACCCGGTGAGATATGAACAGTATAAGCTAAGAAATGTGAATATGCAAAACATTTCACTGGACCTTCGTAACTGATGAACTGAACTCCCAACTCCGTTACCTGGAGTTTAGATATCAGATCCGTTATATTCACAGTTTTTCAGCAGAAACACATGATACCTGGTCTTGCATGTCTCACAACGCTTCAGTGGTCTGAGTGTAGCGCCTCAGGGATGAAGCGTGTGTGTGTGTGTGTGTGTGGAACATTGTAACGCTTTCTAAGAAATAGACTCTCTCAGATTCCACCTGCATTTGTTACCCATTAATAAACCTCAAAGAGTGCTGTCCAGGCATTATTACAGGAGACAAAGGACGAGCATGATAGGGAGAGAACATGTTATTACACCATTATTCTATTCTTGTATACCTTTTGCCTATATTTTTTCATTTTGTATTTAATTATGTGGACTGGAATGAGCACTCTTGGCAATAAAAACTCATTCTGATTCAACTCAACTGAATAATTTAGGCCCTGTAGTTAATTATTCAAATTAAATGTATTGTAATGTACCAAGTTAGAAGGTTCCATTTATAATTTATAGCATTAGCTAATTTGAGTTTCTTTCATTTGTGAGCAAAATATAACTGAAATATACCCAAAATCATGAATCAGACTAAATCAGTAAATCTGTATCAATTCTCAGCCATTGTTTTGGGTGGTGCCTAGATGTGGCTAGACTCAAGGTTTCTGCTTTTGTTTTGCCTTTTTCCCAGTCCCTCAGGAAGATAATAGCACACCTCTTCTGAACAAGGTGCATCATTTGAGGGATAATTCATATCTTTATTGCTTTGTGCCACAGTTCAGTGCTTATGGTTAGGGGTTTCATCAAATACCTTAAGATTGAGTGTAATGAAGGCTCAGGGAAGATGGAGATGGGAACAAACTTTAATCATAAAATAAACAAACAACAAAACCAAAGTAAAGCGGCAGACCCTCACGGACGACTGCCGCACTAACATAAACACAACACAACTTAGGCCCTGTCCACACCAACAGGCATTTTCAAAACCGCAGCTTTTTCAATGTGGTTTGGCTGTTCGTCCACACGCAAACGCAGTATCCGGTCACTGAAACCGAACGTTTTTGAAAACTCCTGCCAGGTTGCAGATTTTCAGAAACTCTGGTTGCAGTGTTGTCGTGTAGACGGTGAATGCGGAGATTTTGGCTTGTGACGTCAGAGTGTGCGCTGTTATCTCCTTTGTTTGACGTCAGATTGTGAGCCGCTATCTCCTTTGTTTACATGAGGGGAGTCTGTGCAATGGTGGACGTAGTCAAAATATTGCTGCTAATAACTGTGCTAACAAGGCTTATAACATGTATACAGATACATGCACAGTTCTCCCGTTATATTGCGGAACAGAAGCGTCAGAGAGCAATACTACGCAGGTCACTGCTTATGACAACATGTTAGTCGACTAGAACCGGTAATAACCTTTTTTTCTGGCTTCTGATCGGCCAACATGGCTTTAAGGTTAGGATTATATCGACACCTGTTGGTTTGGCATGCTCTTGACAGCGCTTCATAGCGTGTTTTTGCGTTTTCATGTGGACAGAGATTTCTTTAAACCGTGCTTGTGTGGACACGATTTTGTTCTCATCCCTAGGCGTCATGAAACTAACGCCTTGGGAATCATTTTGACCATGCTTCAATATTCGACGCTTTAGGCACCCTTTAGCGTCAGTTACATGACGCGATCCTAGGGCGTCATCTTACTGACGCTTTACCTAAGCGTCAGTTAGATGACGCTATCTAATCCTAACCCTACCCCAGACCTAAACCTACCCGCGTCATCTAACTGACGCTAAAGGTAAAGCGTCAGTAAGATGACGCCCTAGGATCGCGCCTAAAGCGTCGAATATTGAAGCATGGTCAAAATTGTCATTTTAGTGACGCCTTGGGATGAGAATGCGTTGCGAAGGAGGAAAAACTCTGTTTATAAAAATACCCGTGTATGTGTGGACTAGGCCTTAAAGTCCAGGTCTGGTCCTCTCTCGTCTTGCACTATCGTCACTCCTCCTTTTATCCTTCTGGAGTTCCTCTGTGAGACTCGAGACCAGTGTGGGACGCAGATGACGCTCATTTGCAATTGACCTATGGCTAAGCCACGCCCCCAAACGCGATGAGCCAATCAGTGCGCACAGCTAACCCAATACACTCGGACATTCTCTGCTTCCACATCCATTAAAATGCATTGCAGTTAGTCAGTTTTCATTCGTTTTGATATGTTTCTTCTAGTCATTTTAAGTTTAAAATGGTCAAACGGTGTGCATGGGGTACATGCAACTCCGACACAGGTATCCCAAAAGACTGGGCGACGGTGTGTATTTTTTACCCTTTCCCAAACATCTCAACCGAGATAAGTCGTGTCTGCTCTGGATAAAGTTATGCGTTAGACCACAACACCAACTAAACGTGGATAAATTAAACAAGAATTAATCAAGGATATCTACATCTGTTCTAAGTCAACAACGTATTTGAACGTTATCTTTAACATCTCTAACGCAACGTTAGCTTCTAGCTGCGTTGTACATCATGTTAGCTTCATTAACGTATATAAACGTATGTAAATAACCGAGATGACCAATGTTATGCTGAATGATTCATGTAAATACTGCAGTGCATGAACAATGCTGATCCTCTATCTTGTTGTCTGAGATGGTGATGGCAACGAGATGTGGTTTATCACGTTTACACTGTGACCTGTACATTTTTGCCTGGAGCTGAAGCTTTTCATCGACCTTTTCTTAACAATAAAATTATTAATATAACCCTCCAATGCATAGTTAATGCCCTTTTGGTGACTTCGAGATGATGTATAATCTTTCTGTCTCCAATCCCGTGAAATGTCTCCTACTGTGACAGCGCCTGTCACCGAAAGTTGACTGTTTGTCCGAGTGAGTGGAGGGGACGTGGCTTAGCCATAGGTCCATTGCTCCGTTCCCACGGCTCTCGGCCCCGCCCGGCTTCCCACAATGAGCTAAAGTCGCTCAGATCATTTATTTCTATCAAATCTGATTCATTCTTTAGGAGAGGCAGACTTCCTCTCCTAAGCATGTGAGAGTTACAGATTGCGTTCTTGTTTTCAGGTCCACTTGACCTGACATCTGCCATGTTTTCATCCAAACGGAGACATCCATCTTTAACATGTTAATCCCATAATCACTTTCTCTTTTTCTCTCTCTCCCCTTTCCTCTCCCCCTCGCTCTTATCTCTAGTGTCACAGAGATCCAGGGGAAATAAAAGGTTATCTTAACCCGCTGTCAGATAGCAGTGTGTCACAGAGCTCAGAGAAACCTTCAGGCAACCATAATAAACAAAGAAAGAAAGGTCTTCACCAAACCTCCATACGACTCGACAATCATCCATCCCGCTCACGCTCGCTCGGCTCAGCTGGGAGACACCAAATCCCCAGTTTCTCCCCCGACTGCCGTTGAGGGAGCCAATGGAGTCGGATGGGGAGTGTTGGTGTGAGAGGGTGAAAAATATTTGTGAGTTGGGCTGATGGGGGGATTCAGAAGGCTTAACAGTTGACAGACGACACCCGTGGGGAATCTGCACCATGCCGACCTTGAGAAAGAATTGGTGAAACTAGAGAACGAGGGAATAAGACAGAGAGCGAGAGACTGATTGTTATTCAACTTAGCAATGCAGGGATTTCTCTGCTATGTTGTGCTTAACATCAGGCCCCAGGAGCATGAAAAGAAGAAAGAGCAGAGGAGAGTTTCCCGTTTATTAGCAGCCGGGCTCAGACATGCAAGGTCTGTGCTTGTGTCCTGATCGACAGGAAGGTCAGTCTGAGAGCCAGAGGGAGAATGTGTCCTGTGTGTGAAGTTATCTGGGTTGAGTGGTTCAGATTTTACCTTCACTGCTGGAACGAGGGATGCACTGATATTACAATACTAGCCAGTTCTGATAAGCCATGCAATCATTATTTTCATGTTATATCTGATAACCAGTAAAAAGCCAAGTTCTGTACTATCTTTCAAAAGATATTTTTTTTTTGTCACAGGAGAAAATTATATTTTAAAATATTTTAAATCTGCATTCCGTGACTTTTTTTGGGTTAAAAATTATCCGAAATATTTTTTTTAGCAAGTACATAACCAGCCAGTGTTCAAAACTCTCTGCTTGCCGTAGCTCGATTCAAAGCGGTAAGCCTGTAATAATGTTTTTAATTCCAGTGGTACTGGTGGATATCGAGGGAAATTCGAGCATGTCTTTGCGTCATTACGTCACATCTGTACACACACATCAGTACACACACATCTGTACACATAAAGAAGAGTAAAGAGTAAAGTTGTTAATTCCATGAATAACTGCAATTGCAGATTTCACCAGAGATGGCGACAAATAGGAAAAACTACGGACTGCAGCTTTAACAATATATTAGTTAAAATTATTTATTTGCATTTTTATAATATTTCACAGTATTACTGTTTTTACTGTATTTTTGATCAAAAACAAATGCAGCCTTGGTGAGCAGAAGATACTTCTTTCAAAAACATTTAAACTATTAAACTATTTAAAAATCATACAGACCCCAAACCTTTGAAGTTTTATTATTTCGTATATATATATAAATTAAAGCACAAAAAACTAAAATCAGTTATTTCTAATGCTACATTATAATGAACATTGAAAATTACATTTAAAAAAAAGAAATAGAATATTAAAAAAGAAAAAGAAATTAAAGATACACTGTAACTTTTGGCCCTCTAGCAGTTAAAAAACAAAACTGCATGCATTTTGTGAAAGATGTCAACCTTTCTCTCTCGAAGTGACAACTAACTTCTGACCTCCCACACCACACACACACACACACACACACACACACAGACACACACACTCTCAACCTCTGACCTACCACACCACACACACACACACACACACACACACACACACACACACACACACACACACACACACACACACACACACACACACACACACACACACACACACACACACACACACACACACACACACACACACACACACACACACACACACACACTCAACCTCTGACCTACCACACCACACCAGACACACACACACACACACACACACACACACACACACACACACACACACACACACACACACACACACACACACACACACACACACAACCTCTGACCTCCCACACCAGACACACGTCAAAGCAGCCGGAGCAACTTTTCTCTATTTACTGATATGACAAGATGCGCTAGCGATTGACATATGTACAGAATTTCCAGTTAGTTCTAGGGGGTATTATATTATATTATATTATATTATATTATATTATATTATATTATATTATATTATATTATATTATATTATATTATGTGGGTTTACATGTACATATGCAGCAAATGTTTAGATGTTGCATGACACAATTGCTTGACTAGCATGCAGAATTTGAGAACGTCATGGTGAATTAATGAGTCAAAGCAATGACAGAGTGATAGACACACATGTAAACACTGTCTGGCACGCATTAAACGAAAGCACGCTCATGCACACACAGGCATATAATAGCCCCCTGCTAGCATATTAAGTCTGGCTTAGCCAGACTTTGGACCACTTTGCAGATTATTGTGGCATGACATAAAGATGTGTTTCGTTATGGGTAAATCTGAATAATAAGGATTCATGTATTAACATTAATTAGTTTCAACATTTACTTTTTATGTTTACATTTGTTAGTGCACTTTGACCTAACATGATAAACAATGAACAATTGCATTTTATTATCTAGCACTGACAAAGATTAATAAATGCTGTAAGAAATATATTGCTCATTATTAGTTTGTTAGCTAATCCGATTAAAGGGATATTTCACCTCTGGAATGTGTATTTAAAATGGGTCATTTATGTAGAAGAAATGTGAAATTATGACAATATTGGTTGATTTTTGACGATTTTTGCGGCATCGGAGGATTTTTTCCAGACAAAAAATACATAAATCTCTCGTCTCAGGGGGATATGAGGGTGGAAAGCATGGTAATTCGAAAATACTACATGTTTTCTACTAATACAAAGCTTAATGCTTAATCCTGAAGTATCCCTTTAATGTTAAAGGGGTCATGACATGGATTTTTAAAAAAAGATTCTAATAGGTTCCTTGAGGTTCACTTATAATGTTAATAACATTTTCTGCACAAAAACTATTATTCTGACCCTCAGTCTGAAATTATCTGTTTGAAGGTGCTGCTTCTTTAAGGCTTGTCAGTAAACGGCCACTGTTCTGATTGGCTACCCAGACAGCAACATATGCCTCGTTTCCACTGAGTGGTACGGTACGGTTCAGTACGGTGCGGTTCGGGTCGGGTCGCTAAACCATGATCGGGGCTCGCGTTTCCACTGCCAACAGTACCCTACTTGATAGGCGTGGTGTATGCCGGAAAGTAGTGATAACGTCACTTGATAGGCGTGGTGTTTGCCGGAGAGAAGCGATCGACGTCATTTTCGCGCGAACAAAAACGACATAGTAAACAACAATGGATGACAGACAGCAGATCTTGTTCTTGCTTCTCGGGATGTTTGTCACAAGAAACAAGCGCTGGCATTAGGCGTTTCTCAATACCAAGTAGCCACGCAAAGTCCGACTCAGGAGAATGATCCCGAGGACGCGAGTCCAGTAATTCTGCTGATGGAACAGCGCGTTCTTGAAAGCACCACTCAGCTCGCTCTGCTACTCCGGTTATGTACATTTTAGGCAACAATAAAACGAAATATGTTATAAAACACCACTCTGCTTCTTTTCGATTTAATTTAAATACATTTTAAACATTATAAGTACATTACAAATGTGGTTCAGGCAACGCATAGCCTATATTGATTATATTCACTGCATGTAACGTTATATTTATAACAAAACTAAATATAAAACACAATCCTGCCTCTTTTCGTTTCAATTTAAAAATATTAAACATATTCCAGGCAATGTATTGCGTATTGCATTGGTACAAATGTTGCAATAAACAACATTACAGATGATCTTGAAATAAAATAAAATAAATGACAAAACTATCTATTTTTGTTGAATTTCAGTTTTATCAATAATAGCCATTATAAAAGTATAAGTAAAAGGTACAAAAATATATACAGTAAAGCTTTAATAACAAAGCAAACAATTCAGTCAAATATAAAAATTCAGCGCTCAAATATATGAAACTTCACTTAGCCTTCTGCCAAAACTATTGGCCAGGGAACGAATTATAAATTCACGAGACCAAAGATCGCCTGTTAGGTCTGTACAAGGCGAATTATATCTCATGTTTAACCACTACAGAGACGTCAGAGTCAGCGGCAAACATCAGAGCGGCTAGCCGGGGAAAGGCTGCTCCAGGCGGGGTGCACGAGCGCCGAGCGCCCGGTGATTGCTTGGAATGGATCTTCAAATTATCATAAATCTATAAATAAACCACAGATTTGAGCTTTAAAAAACTACTTTCTCGCCTGAAAAACTCTTAAAACTACATTTCGTGACACAATAACAGTAGTATTATATTTTAACTGTATGCTTCTAATGCCCTTGTAGCACGCGCAAGTGACGATACTCTGTCAACCAATCACCGTTCTGCAGTGAGTCTAGCTCCACCTTTTAGTACCGTACCACTGTGCTAGGTACCCCAACGGAAGGGTACCCAAAAAGTGGTACGGTACGGTTCGGCTTTTTGGTACCATTCACAACTTTTGACAGTGGAAATGCAAATAATTGCGTACCGAACCGAACTGTACCGTTCCGTGCCGCTCAGTGGAAACGAGGCATTAGTGTTGGCCCAGATCCGGCCCATATCTGGTACCTGTTGAATCTACATGTACCAGACGTGGCCCGGATCTGGGCCGGAACTATGTTGCTGTCTGGGTAACGTCAATGCATAGGAAACCGTATCAACGCCCACTCACTATTGCACATAAGCAAGTGTTTTGAGAAGATTATCCATATAAAATGGCCTATCTTTTTTCTTTGGCTTTTAATTGGTCTGTTCTGTGTTGTACATGGTGTTAAAGGATGATGGTATTTTCTATAATGTACAGCACCTTGGTCAACAATTGTTGTTTCTAATGGTGCTATATAAAATAAAGTTGAGTTTAGTTACAGACAAAGCAAAACAAACGTTCATTCACTCTTCCATTTGTCCTGTTATCGATGTCAGAACTGTCAGAAACTGAACTCGTATCTGTATACTGAATCGGTGTAGACAGCATCAGTGATTATAATGGGTTCTTTTAGCTTTTGACGTGACGCTCACATCCAGTGTAGGCAAATGACACCCGTTAAACGACTGAACGCCAGTGGGCGGGGCCTGTGGTGTGATGTATAACTATTAATTGAGAAGGAAGTCATGCAAATGTATTTGCCGTCACAGATCCGGCAATATCTAAACGAGGCGTTTTTGGAACTTGACTAAACAAATGCCTTGGACATTTTAAGCTATAAAACTGGCAAGATGTTTTAATGGTACAAAGATCTCTTGTCAAAAGATCAAGGCAAATTTGATTTCTCATGTCAAAGACCTTATTATAAAGTGTTAATATGATAAGTAAGTGAATCTGAAGAATAATGGTAGTGCATAAAATACCCGAGAAATGAGCAGGAATGTGTAACTTTCAAATATTTGAATATCTTTCAAATAATTGAATCCACAAACTTTGCCAAATCCATTAATTATTTTTTCCCTCAGCAGAACTCATCATACTGTAACATAATTTCACTTGGCGCCACTATTGCTTTCATTCTGTGTTTGATTAGACTCCCACATCCACACTTGTCACTTCTGTGCTCGCTAACCGAGTTTCATGTTATTATTCAAACTACAGAGCGATGTTTAAAAAAAAACGTAACGCTGTATGTCAGATTGTGTTTCCATCTCTTTTCCACCTGCTTTCTTTTTTTCACCTTCTCCGTCTCTCTCAGTGAGATTTCAACACCCATTATACCCTGGATGGTACCTGCTAACATCACACGTGGACGTGCCCTGGGCTAACCTCGTTTACACGCCATTGTTTAGCGGCTCACGCTGAGATGCTGGTGTTAGAAGCGCATGCCAGAGGGACATGCTTGGGTGACTTTTTTGGGGAAGGGGGATTTTTTCAGTATCTTTTGCGCTCACAGGCAATAGAGGAAAGAGAGAACAGATGTTAGCGGCCGCTGCTTTAAATGAAAACACATCTCTGTTGTCTTTCAGGATAAAGTCCGTGGAGAAGGAGGATCTACAAGCGTTGTGGAGGGAACAGACCGCCACCATAGAGAGGTACAACCGTAAGAATGAAAAATCACACAGTTTTGCTTCGATTTGCGAAGACATCAAAGTCTGAAACCAAAAGCAGAGATTTCAATATGAACTAAATGTATGTTATATATAGCATATATACTACTCCACCAAGACCAAATACATTAACATTGTCAAATCCATTACCATCCTAAACTCAGAGAGTTATCATGATAGAAATAACTTTTTAGAAATGAATTGTAACTTTAAAATAACGGGTAACTATAAATTACCCGTAACAGATCTATACAGGTGGAGCTGGGGAAGGTGGAGGGTTTCAGAGAAAACTGCTACAGCAAACACTGACCAGCTATTCAAATGTTGAGCAGCAAGCTCATTGGCTCAGATGCAAAAGGAACCAATCAGCGTGTAGTTAACGATGTAATTGTCAGCTGGTTGCGTTAAAGGGTTAGTTCACCCAAAAATGAAAATTGTCATTAATGACTCTCCCTCGTGTCGTCCCAAGCCCGTAAGACCTCCGTTCATCTTCAGAACACAGTTTAAGATATTTTAGATTTAGTCCGAGAGCTTTCTGTCCCTCCATTGTAAATGTATGTACGGTATACTGTCCTTGTCCAGAAAGGAAATAAAGACATCATCAAAGTAGTCCATGTGACATCAGTGGGTTAGTTAGAATGTTTTGAAGCATCGAAAATACATTTTGGTCCAAAAATAACAAAAACTACGACTTTATTCAGCATTGTATTGTCTTCCGGTTCTGTTGTGGATCGCTTCGTTTACAGTCTGAGGGAGACGCACGCTGGAAACAAAACAATCTTCACAAACATGTCTAAGGATTTCCACACAGAGGAAGACTTGCATTTTTTTGCCCAGCCATATTTATTTGAACCCGAATACACACACACACCAGACACACGTCAGCAGCGTCTTACATCAGCAGCGGCACTGAACGCGGATCTACAACAGAACCGGAATACATACACACACACACCAGACACACGTCAGCAGCATCTTACGTCAGCGGCGGCACTGAACGCGGATCCACAACAGAACCGGAATACACACACACACACACCAGACACACGTCAGCAGCATCTTACGTCAGCAGCGGCACTGAACGCGGATCCACAACAGAACCAGAACACACACACACACACACACACACCAGACACACGTCAGCAGCGTCTTACGTCAGCGGCGGCACTGAACGCGGATCCACAACAGAACCAGAATACACACACACACACACACACACACCAGACACACGTCAGCAGCGGCACTGAACGCGGATCCACAACAGAACCAAAATACACACACACACACACACACCAGAGACACGTCAGCAGCGTCTTACGTCAGCAGCGGCACTGAACGCGGATCCACAACAGAACCAGAAGACAATACAATGCTGAATAAAGTTGTAGTTTTTGTTATTTTTGGACCAAAATGTATTTTCGATGCTTCAACACACTCTAACTAACCCACTGATGTCACATGGACTACTTTGATGATGTCTTTATTTCCTTTCTGGACAAGGACAGTATACCGTACATACATTTACAATGGAGGGACAGAAAGCTCTCGGACTAAATCTAAAATATCTTAAACTGTGTTCCGGAGATGAACGGAGGTCTTACGGGCTTGGGACGACACAGGGGTGAGTCATTTTTGTGAAAATTTTCATTTTTGGGTGAACTTCCCCTTTAAGGACCCATTAGCCTGCTGCATCTACAGTTTCATGACGGAACTTTGTATTTAAACTATGGTAGTTGTCATCCACATTTTATATGTTGACAACTGATTCAATTTCTATTTTTGGTAAGGATTTTTATGTCAAACATCATAGAAATTAAAATTTGTCAAAACAATGACAAAATATTTGTCAAAACCTTGACAAATAATATTTTTCTCTTAGAAGAGAAAAACAGTAGTTTCTCAGATACACACAAATACTGAACTCACTCACCAGGAAGTTAGAAATAGAAGAATGTCAGACATTTTTGGTCACATTTTGTCTATTTTGATTGATGTCATGGTCCAGTAAACTGTGCACAACCATGAACCATTGTGTATTTGTTTGACTAGGGTGTGATTATGTGTGTGTCCATGTAAAAGTGTGGTGAGTGTGTGTGTTTATGTGTGGCAGAGACAGAGTTTGTTAGTGTCTGTCAGTCATCTGCAAGCGTCTCGGTGGATTGATGCACATTCCTGCCTGTGGTTTGAAGTGCTGTGTGCTGTTTGTCACGATCGCTCACCAGTCTGTGATGGAGAGAGGACGACACGCAGATAAAGGAAAGCTGAAAAGACCTGAAAGCTTTTCACAGAGAGACCTTTGACATTAAAATACACTGGCAAATACCACAAAACCCATTACAGACATTAATCGTAATACAACACTTCATCATTTGGACTGTTTCGACAGCATGGATAGAAGACAAGTTAAATCTCATTTGATAATTTTTCTTGTGCCTAGTACTCCAAAAGGAGGATAAAGGACAGAAGATGAGAGAAAGCGAACCTGATGAAAGAGGGCCTGATGCCTTTGAGCTTAGCATGTGCGTGATGATCTGTGTTTCGAGGTCGTACACCCTCCTCCTCCTCCTCCTCTCCATGTATCACAGCTCGGTTTCAGACCGAGTGATATTATATAGATATTAAATTCTGTAATGTGTCAGCAGGCTTAAGCTGCGTGTGAAGCTCTGTGATGGAAGATAGAAGCACTTCCCACTCACAGGGCTTCGGGTTTCAAAGTTTCCCGCACCTCACACACACATACACGCATACACACTCTTCACATCTCGGTTTTCAAAGGTCCTTTAATTTTCACCATCCCAGTGGAGCCACGATATCTGCAAAGTAGACTCATATTTCACAGGCGCTAATGATTTATTCCGATGACAGATATCAGACTGGATCTATTTTAAATCCGACTTCTGTCATCTTTAACCACGGTTCTCACTCTTCTGTACTCAAAAAGTATGAAAGCTTGAGTCCGTAACGCCCACAGAGAAGCCCATGTGCTCCCCACATTGCTTTCATTTCGTATTTAGCTTTATAGTGAACATATGTTCAGCTTCAGCATTTTCTTAATTGTTTAGGCATTCCAAAGAAGCCAGTGTGTACTTTGAGAAAATGTTTAATCCACGAGATTCAGGCATACAAAAAATCCACAGATGTGAGCGTTCCTGTGGGATGGCGCTTATCTTTTAGGGACACCAGTTTAGATCTAAGGCCAAACCACTTCCCATCCCATTTTTTGGCTGCCTGGTTGGCCAGAAGAGATCAGTCTTATGGAGGAAACTGTCTGATCTTTAAGTGATTACTGTTGCTCATGGGAAGTGTGTCATTATCACACCTTTCCCCAAAGTGTCTTCCTCAATCAGCGGGAGAGGAGGCTGGAGGCCAACAGATAAGATCGGCTGTGTTTGGGAATTTCCTAGTTTTGTCCTGCAGGGAAAAGATATACAAAGAGAGATAAAGGGAGAGAAATAGAAATGCGATGGTTTCTCCAGCCAGTCCTTCCTTCCTAGGACCGCATTTCTTGGACACTAGTTGTTTAGTGACGGCGCCACCTACCAAATTGGATGTCTGAAAAAAGTGCAGCCAAAGCAGTATTTTTTTTATCAAATACTAACAACTTAAAGGGGCAGATTTGCTAAATTTACAAATTAACGTAAGAGTGCAATTCCAAAAAAGCGCAGATGGAAAGTTCTGTGAAATTAAAGAACAGAGACGCAGCCGGATCATTTCCATAATGACCAACATAATCTACCAAGAACAGCACAAATTAGCGTCTGGTTTAAGACCTGCTTTTTTGGAGCGTTAAATAATGCCACAAACACCAGTAAATTGACGAGCGCAAACCTTAGTAAATCACCTTGCGTGATTCATTTAAATACTTTCCTTCTATAAATGTTGCGCCTAAAAGGGAAACTCCTACAAATGCGTATGCAATAAGGTCAGTCGCAAAATTAACTGTCCATGCCTTTTCAGCGCTAATTTTACACGGCGTGTCTTTAGTAAATCCTGACAGTAGCTTTTTTAACGCCAAAAAAAGTGTTTGCTATGGCTCAAGCTGTTACTAAACCTGGCCCATAGTGTTGTGAACCTACAGTTTTTCTTGCAATTCAACTTGATTGCTAAGAGGTTAAAGGGTTAGTTCACCCAAAAAATGTAAACTCTGTCAGTAATTACTCTCCCTCATGTTGTTCAACCCCGTAAGACTTTCGTTCATCTTCGGAACACAAATTAAGATATTTTTGATTAAATCTGAGAGCTGGATCACTCCTCCATAGGCTTCTTAAAGGGGGGGTGAAACACTCAGTTTCAGTCAATCTCATGTTAATCTTGAGTACTTTGAGTACTATCTTGAGTTAATCTTTATGAAGACATGATTTGGTTTTACAATAAACACACAAACAGACACCTACAGTAGCCACCTAAACAAATAACATACATCGCATGCTCCATAGATACATTAACTATTCGTGATCATGTTGTTTAGCCTACTTGCTGTGCTTAAGTTACACGCCGATAGACACACAAATATTTGAAGCAGTTCTACTCACCGCCTGCGGTTCCAACGCAAGACAGTTAACCTTTAGTGTTGGGACTACTCCATCCTTGATAACTAAACGATTAGCAAATCCGGCTTCGAACTGGGCCTTGTTTATAAAAAAATCATCCTCGAAATGCATGGAACAAACAAGAACACTTGCACAACTGTGTTGATGTTCTGGAAAAACAAACTCCATCCACTGGTCCCTTAACGCTTGATTCTTTGGGAATCTGTGCAGTGTTGTCTTGCCTTGGCAACCGAAAACACACTTCTTTGGAGACATATTGAGCGCAGCCGATGCACAGCGCTTTGATGGGCATAGGTTACGGCTATCGCTCTACACGCATCACACACATGACCAGCGTCGGCCAATAGTGAGCCTGCGTGTGACGTATAACACAGAAGCTTTGCGCAATATCACTACGTGAAATCTCACGGCCCACAGAGAAGGAAATGAATAGTTGAATAAAGTCGTCATTTTTGTTAGTTTTTTGCGCACAAAAAGTATTCTCGTCGCTTGATAAACTTAAGGTTGAGCCACTGTAGTCACTCGGACTATTTTAACGATGTCTTTCATAACTTTTGGGCCGGCCAGTTCCAATCCCTTAGAAGCCTATGGAGGAGTGATCCAGCTCTCAGATTTAATAAAAAATATCTTAATTTGTGTTCCGAAGATGAACGAAAGTCTTACGGGGTTGAACAACATGAGGGAGAGTAATTACTGACAGAGTTTTCATTTTTGGGTGAACTAACCCTTTAAGGTAAAAGTGTGGTCACATTTGCTTTAGTCTCGCGTCTCGACTGACGGCAGACTTTCATTGGCTAATGACCGCCCAGAGGCCGTCTGACTGACATGTAAAGCAACCAATCACAGTTCATTTTGTTCAGCGTCATGTTTAGGGGTGTGATAAATGAATGTCGATGTTGTAAACACAACAGTTCCCTTTCGAGGGAACTCGCGATGCGTCATCGACGCTTTGGGAACGCCCCCAGCGTGAATGCGTCTGAGCATCAATGTCAACTAGTCCAATGGAAAGAATGAGCGTCACGGGCGGGTGACGTCATGACCAGGAAGGCATAAGAGCACATCCGGTGAAACGCGGCATTAGCTTCTGTGTCTCAGCAAGCGATCTGTGTTACTCTGTCTCTGTCTATTTATTGTTGTCTGTTCGATATTATTGGGAAGATTTATGGCGATACAACTTTACAAACTCTGTGTTTCTCCCTGCCCGCGTTATTTAACGGGTGGGGACACACACGAGCTTTGTCTAGTTTGTTTGGGAGTGGAGCATGCGGTATCAGCCTCCGAGGGGGCTGATTGCAACATTGTGAGAAGCTTTCGCTTCGCATGCTCCACTCCCGCCTGTCACTTTTCGAGGAAAGTGGCCAGGCTCGCGATCCTCAGGGTGCAGGACCCGCGTCTGCCGAGGCAGCGCGGAGAATGCATTCCTGTGGATCGCGAATAGGATCTCTTTACGGGGTTGGAGACGGGTCCGCGGATCTTTTCTCCTCCCTTTCCACGAGGGATCCAGTGCTCTCTCTCCGGTCTCGGAAGCCCGCGCTGCGGTCTCTTCCGCCCGGGGAGAGAAATCAATGCTTCAGTGCTCTACCTCCGAGGAGGTAGATGTGCTGGGCATTGAAAGTGTACACAATCATGGGGGAAGTGGATTTGCCATCTCTTTCCCCAGCGTATGAGAAATATATAAGCCTTATATATATATATATATATATATATATATATATATATATATATATATATATATATGATAGTTTATATATTATATATAAAAAATATATATATAAAAATAAGCTGGTGGAGGTGTTTAGTAAGGCTGTAGATAAATTAAATATTTAATGGCCAGCAGAAATAAGGGGGCACTCGTTCTAAAAAATAAAACGAGTTTCCTTCCCTCTATTTGTTCACCTCCATCACGGGGCCTTCCATTTTTCCCGATCTGCACAGCGAGCTGTCTAGATCATGGAAAAAGCCTTACTCTTCTTGTTTTTTAGCCCCCACATTCATGTATATTCAGATATTAGGGGGTTAAGAGAGTATGGCTATGGGGCAATACCCCGGTTAGAACAGACGCTTGCGAGCTATCTGTCTCCCGGTTCAGTATCGACCCTGAAGGCGTCGGCTTCTCTCACTAAACCATTAAAAAAAACTATTTTTAATCTAGTGGGAAAAGCATTTACGGCAGTGGGTCTAGCAGGAGCCTGCTTGCACACTATAGCAGTGCTACAAGCATATCAGGCTGACCTGCTGTGGTATTTGGACAGAAGTGAGGGAGTTTGGCCCGATGGGGTTTGAGAACTTCGTCGGGCCACAGATTTATCTCTCAGGGATGGCAGCCCTTGTGGTCACTGAGAGACACCTCTGGCTCAATTTGATGGGAATCATGGAGAAAGATACAATATAATCTCTCCCTCGTTATGTCCAACCCCCTGGGGCTGCTGGGCGTGAGCAGCTCCAGCCGTCTAGTATCTCATACACAACACAGCAGCCAAAGCCTTCAAAGCAGAAGCCGGATCCGAGGACCGTTCTTCATGCTGAGAAAGCTTCGGCTCGAAGGAAAAGGTCTGGCGCCACCGGCGTCAGACCGGTGAGGGCAGCCCCAATCGGGGTGGAATGGTGTACACCTCATTATACGGTGCCCTTTCCATCTCGGTGCCCTTAGGGGATCGTTCTGCCAACCCGCCACCCTTGGTGCTCGGGGCGCAGCGGTCTCCAAGCGAGCTTCTGGCGCAGCGTCAACTCGACGTTGCGTCGGACTCGCGCCCTCTGAGGGGGGTTCGAAAACAGTCAGTTCGGGTGGTTCCTGCCAGTATGCTTCAGGTCCCCGAGCTGGCTGTCTTTATTACATCAGAGGCCAGCCTCGAGGGGCTGGTTCCCTTGGTAGATTTTCTGGCAGTGCATTAGCTACTGCCAAATATATCTCTATGGGTCCTGCAGTTAGTAGTAAGAGGCAGATTTGGTTCTCGTCCTCCAGGCTACAACGGGGTGTTGCTCACGTTAGTGCATTCCGAGCAGGCTCTGGTAATGGAGCAAGAGGTAAAGGCCCTGTTAGCAAAAAAAGCTATAGAGCAGGTGTACTCACCCGACATTGCGTCGGGTCTTTACAGTCGTTATCTCATTTCTCCAAAAAAGGATGGAGAGCTGCGTCACTTACTAGATCTTCGTCTGTTGAAGTGTTTGGTGCTGGAACTCAAGTCCAAGATGCTGACACTCAAACAGATCGTGACTCAAATCAGATCCGAGGACTGGTTTGTCACGATAGATCTAAAAGACGTATACTTCCATATCTCCATCCTCCCTCAGCACAGGAGGTTCCTGAGGTTTTCTTTGGGGCAAAGAACACCAGTATCAGGCACTTCCTTTCGGTCTAGCTCTATCACCCCGCACATTCACGAAGTGTGTAGACGCAGCTCTGGCCCTGCCAGGCTGCAGTGTATACGCATTCTGAATTGCATAGATGACTGGCTGATTCTAGCGGAATCAGAACAGTTAGCGGTTCGGCACCGAGGTGTCGTTCTCGCTCATATGCAGATGTTGGGGTTGAGGCTCAATGCCAAGAAGAGTGTGCTTTCTCCAGTACAGAGAACCACTTTCCTTGGTGTGGTATGGGATTCAGTGACGATGCGGGCCACTCTGTCGCCCATTCGTGTAGCTGCTATCCTAACAGCCACAAAAGAGCTGAGGCTAGGCCAGTCACGCACTGTAAAACAGTTCGAGAGACTGTTGGGTCTTGTGGCAGTAGCGTCCAACGGGATACCTTTTGGCCTGCTGTACATGAGACCTTTGCAGTGGTGGCTCAGGACCAGAGGGTTCTACCCGAGGGGAAACCCACTTCGTATGATCAAGATCACGCGGCGGTGCCTTCGTGCCTTGGTTATATGGAGGAAACACTGGTTCTTAACCCAGGGTCCGGTGTTGGGAGCTCTTTGCCATCGAGTTGCTATCTCGACAGATGCTTCCCTCACCGGCTGGGGAGCGGTGTTGGAAGGCCGCTCAGCTCAGGGCTTGGGAGGAGTCATCATCTCGCCTGGCACATGAATTGCCTAGAGATGATGGTCGTCTTCAATGCGTTGAGACATCTCCTCCCAGACCTGAGGGGCCATCATGTGTTGTTCTGAAACAGTGACTGTTAGGCCTCAGGGCAGCAGCGTTCAATGTGATACCCTTTGACCTGCTGTACGTGAGACCTTTACAGTGGTGGCTCAGGACCAGAGGGTTCTCCCTGAGGGGAAACCCACTCCGTACGATCAAGATCACGCGGCAGTATCCCCGCGCCTTGGTTATATGGAGGAAACTCTGGTTCTTGACCCACAGACAACACGTTGGTGGCCTATTATTTTGGTCCCTCAGGAAATTACGCTGTCTGAGGGCAGTGTATATTCCAGGGGGGCCAGAATATTGGAGCAGACACCCTGTCGAGGCAGGGGCTGAGGCCAGGGGACTCCACCCCGAGGCGGTGGAGCAAATATGGGAGTTTTATGGCCAGGCAGAAGTGGATTTGTTCTCGTCTCAGCATACGACGCACTGTCCACTCTGGTTATCCCTCACTCAACCAGTCCCCTCGGGGCTGGTTGCTATGGTGCAGACGTTGCTGAGGCTACGTCTGTACGCATTTCCCCCTGTTGCTCTGCTCCCAGGAGTTCTGGAGTGATTCCGCCAGGATGGAATAAGCCTATTTAGTAGCACCACCCTGGCCGAGCTGAATTTGGTTTGCGGACCTAATTTTTCTCCTCGACGGACCTCCCTTGGAGGTCCCGATCAGGAGAGACCTTCTGTCTCAGGCAGGGGATGCAATATTGCACCCCCGGCAGGGGATTTGGAAACTGTGGGTTTGGCCTCTGAGGGGGCCCAACTCATTGAGAGTGGTCTCTCAACCGAGGTTGTTGAGACCATTCTAATCTCCAGAGCTCCCGCTACGAGGAAACTATATTCACTATTTTGAGAGTTTTTCACTTCTTGGTGTTACCAGCGTCAGTGGGATCCGGTTAACTGTTCAGTAAACACAGTATTCGAGTTTCTGTAAGAACGCTTTGTATCAGGTCTATGTCCTTCCACGCTTAGGGTATACGTGGCGGCCATTGCGGCTTTCCAGGCCCTGGTGGGTAGTACATTTTTGGGTCGAGACCCCCTGATCACTCGTTTCCTTCGTGGCACTTTGAGGCTGAGGCCTGCAACTTGCACTAGGGTGCTGGCTTGGGACCTTGCAATAGTTCTAGAAGGCCTATTTGGGGCTCCCTTCGAGCCCTTAGATTTGGTCTCAGAGAAGTTCCTTTCTTTTAAGACTATTTTCTGCTAGCTATTTCGTCCTTATTAGAGTCAGACCTTCAGGCCCTTTCGGTCCCCACCTGCCTTGAGTGCTCCGGGGATGGCCAAGGCAATCTTACCCGAAACATGGATATGTTCCAAAGGTGCCTACCATTATTCCGAGGCCTATTGTGCTGCAGGTTTCTGTCCTCCTTTTACATCTGCGGACCAGGAAAGGCTGAACCTCTTGTGTCCAGTGCGAGCACTGGATACTTATGTTCATCGGACATCTTCAATGAGGAAGTCCGACCAGTTATTTATTTGCTTTGGATCACCTAAGAAGGGTCTTCCTGCTTTTAAACAGACGGTTAGTAAGTGGATAGTTGAGGCTATTTCACTTGCATACGAGTACTCTGACCAGCCGTGTCCTTTGGCGGTCAGAGCTCACTCTACGAGGGGTATGGCTGCCTCTAAAGCCTTACTATTTGGAGTTTCTCTTCAAGACGTTTGTGATGCGGCAGGCTGGTCCTCACCGCTCACATTCGTCAGGTTTTACAGTTTGGACCTGGATGCTGCCCCAGGTTCTCAGGTGCTTAGTGCTTAGTTCCAACAGACTGACACTCAGGTACTTGGAATTCTGGTGTTTTGGGTATTCTCGTTCCCAAAGCGTCGATGACGCATCGCGAGTTCCCTCGAAAGGGAACGTCTCAGGTTACTACTGTAACCATAGTTCCCTGAGAAAGGGAACGAGACGATGCGTCACCCTGCCATACTTCCTGCATCCCTGTGATCGGCTTCAACTTTTTGAAGTTAATGCCGCGTTTCACCGGATGTGCTCTTATGCCTTCCTGGTCATGACGTCACCCGCCCGTGACGCTCATTCTTTCCATTGGACTAGTTGACATTGATGCTCAGACGCATTCACGCTGGGGGCGTTCCTAAAGCGTCGATGACGCATCGCCTCGTTCCCTTTCTCAGGGAACTATGGTTACAGTAGTAACCTGAGACGTTTTCTTCTTCCATGAGGGGGTTTGGCATCACGACGGCTTTATTTCTAGGTGGACCGTTAAAGAAGGCGACACATAAATCAAACACAAAGTCTCCTGGAAATCCTGTATAATTTAACTAATCTGATGACAACTTCTAAACTCTTGAGGTGTTTCCAATTTTGTGTGTCTTATGCATCATCAGATGTTCAGCCACTGATGTTGAGACTATTTCCTATTGTTCTGCAAATCTTTGTCTTAAAATCAAGAAATTCCTCCCTCAGATATCAGATTATTAATCGATATATATTGGATAAGTGGCAAGAGGAGTGGAACACGTGCAAGAATAATAAGCCATATGAAATGCATCCGTAAATTTCAAACAGACTTTTAATCACTCTTAAAACTAGATCTGATCAAGTGGTGTTCACCAGATGTCGGATAGGTCATACAAGCTTGACTCATGCTTTTTTACTTAAAGGTGAAGACCCAACTCTATGCTTGTTTTGTAAGATTCCCCTCTCTGTTAAACATATTTTATTGGACTGTCCTGGGACAGTGCATATTAATGGACATCTTAGTAATCTTTTCAGCAATGTAAATATGCCAGAATTAGCCCAAAGGCTATTTTACATCTGCTTGGTTTAATACAAGTAGAATGCTCTTTTATTAAGTTATTTCACTTATTTAGTAAGATTAAAGGTTTTGGATTTTTTTATCATATGCTAATTTTAAAAAATGTGAATAATATGACTTGTTGTTTTGCTTGTTTTTATTGTATTTATAGGATATTTGTATTTTTGTAATTTAATTTTTGCCATAAAAATAGCTTTAGATGCTGACATGGCATTAGATAAAACAATCTATCTATCTTAAAATCAAGTCATTTCAAAAGGAATCCATGCAATCTGGAATTTGTGGCGAACAGATCCCCCACACAGATTTTGCAATTGTTGGTCGGACGAACTTGCAACGTTTACCAACAGAAACCTCATGGTTTGAAAATGACTTATGTAGGAACTGTGCTTCATACATCGCTACACAATTGACAATAGACAACAGACCCTTTTTGCCCACAAAATGCTAAAATGATCACATTCTGTACTCACACTGTGATTGTTATCCATCTTGTATTAATTTGCTGAAACTGCAGCCTGCGGTACTGCAGACAGACCATAATGATTTTGTAAGACCCCTTAAAAGTTTGTGGATTTACATAAGCATGTTTCCAAAACCTATAGTTAGATGTCTACCTAGATAGCATTTATACACATCATAAATGTGCTCGTTAGGCAGAGGTAGGTATTTACCAAGTGAATTTTCTGCAGTTACATTGTTTTAATGTAGAGGTGACTTGTCTTTTATGAGTTAAGGCCCTTGCATACTGAGTCCGAAATTTTCACACGTTAAAAAATAAAAAAACTTCGAATCGGGTTTGATTTTCTGCGTTTTTCGCATCCGTAGCAAGCAGTTTGAATTGTGTTTGAATGGTGTTTTGACAATTCAGACTCAGAGCCACCGAATCACGAATATATTAACGCATACGAAAATTTCGGACTCAGTGTGCAAGGGCCTTTAGTCATTGAATCATTTTTTCAAACAATTATTCACAAAAACGAATTAATTCACAAGCCAAACAAGTGACTGTCGTAATGAACCAGACATTAAATCATCCATTTAACCGATTCATTCAAACAAGACTGGAGTAATGATGCTGAAAATTCAGCTTTGCATTTTAAAATATATTAAAATGGTCAACAATTATTTTAAATTGTAAAATGACCATGCCATTTCAGCATGGTAGGATGTATGTAGGCAGAATGCAGTGAGACATAGACTCATGGCAAGACTCGTGGTTTCAGAACAAAGCTATTTATGTTGTGTGTGCAGATATCTAGCTTTTATGTGGGTGTAAACGGTTGCATGTGTTGTGATTCAATGTGTTCACTCTTTCCCCCGAAGGCTGTCCCGAGACCTGAGGGAGGAGGAGGAGAGCCGGTTGTCATGTCAACGACGATGCGAGTCCATGCAGGAGCAGCTGTTGGCGTGGCAACAGAAAGAGGAGGAGGTAACCCGGAGACTGGAAAGGGCGGAGGACGAGATGAAGGACCTGAGAGTTGCCCGGTCCACTTTACAGCAGGAGAGGTCTGTTAGACAAACACACTCGCTAGTCAGTCACACTCCACAGCAGGAGAGAAGAAATAAAGTGTTGCTTGCTACACACAAATACATTTGTGTTCAGCCACACACTACAGCTGTACAGCTTTTTTTTCTCTTTGCGTGTTGCATCCTTCCATCCCACCTGCTCCTCTCAATAGACCGCCGACACGCCGGGACCTGTAGGATATGACTCAGTGTTTGCGAACCTGTTTCCTCTCTATCTGTCTTCATTTACAATTTGTAAAACAAACCAACGAAAGCTGTTATGCAGAAGCTCCAACTAAAGCTGTGCGTTGCGGGAATAACCAGGATTAAGTGGTGTTATTAGGCATGATGTGAAGCAGAATTAGGGCTCGTTCACACAGAACGCTAGCCTGGGAAAACCCAGACAACTTCCGGCAAATTTAGATTTGCTCTGAAAGTTAGTCTGGCAAAGAGCTCATTCAAGCTCATTTCCAATCCGCCGAAATCGAGGCACCAATCAGAAACGTTGGGGCGGGCTTTACACGATGACGACAGCGCTGGGATTTTGAAGCAGATTTTGTAGCCTGCATTACAAAGATGGATGCCGCCGTCGAACATCACTCGTTCCAATCAGCTATCACGTCTGTTTTAAGCCATTTGAACGTTTCCTTTTAGTTAAAAACCGAGCAAAGAACAACACTCGGAGATGTTTCTCCGCCGCTCTGCATACGTCATCTCCTTCATCGCTCTGATTGGGTTTAGGTCTATCCGCGACGTCCGTTGGTGACGCCCTCTGGAAATGATTTGTCTATGACGCTTTGCCAGACCATAACTCAGTTACAACTGAGAATGGTCTGGTTTTAACCAGGCTAACAGAACGCGTTTTTCGATCAAAAACGTGAGACACAGGGCAATTGAACGTCTCAAGATGCTTTTTTTATATTTTTAAGTTGAACTTATTTTAACTTTACCAGGCATCACACGTCATTCGATCAAAAAAAGTTCAACTTAAAAATGTCTTTATGCCATCCTGTATCATGCATTTTGAAATACACACAATTCCACTGCACTGATTTTCCATTGTTTCCATTGCTTTTTTAATATGTGCTTGACTGACATGGTTGACCATTGCGCTCACACCTCACATCTTCATGCATGACACATCGTTCTTGTAGCGTGACTCCAGGGGAAAAGAAGGGGAAAAATACCCACATCTTTAGACCTTGCGCAGGGGAAAGAAAAAAAAAACACCCAATCAGTTTTATCATTGATAGATTATAATCTATAAGCTATATGCACAAAATGGGCAGAGGCTATTTACATTAACTCTGCCCACTGATGTCTAGTTTGGCCAGACAGAATTACAGAAGATGCTGTATTGTCAACATCAGCAATAGTGTAGGGGTTAGGCACACGGCTGATGCAAATGAATCCGTGTTCGAATCCGCCTTTTGCCGTACTCGCTCTCCTCCCTTTTCCCATCACATATCATATCAGAAAGGCATTTATTTTCAATAAAAATAAAGAAAATACTCAAATAAAGTGTTCAACGTGTGTTTAATAATAAAGTGTTTTGGGTTAGAGGTGTGTGTGGGGAGGGCTTTATTGTCCTAATAAGGCAAAATCCATTTAATAATTAAAAAATAATAATCATTTACTCTCTGTTATTATTTCATGCCGTTTAATGTGCAACAACACTGAGGTGCAAATAGTATCTGCCTCTATTTTATAAGTATAAATGGCATCTAACTACCATTTACATTTATTGCAAAGAAAAATAGGCCTACTGCTATTTTTACATTGTCAATAGAATGTATTGCTATTTAAACTTAGTGTAAACAGCCGCTGCCAAAAGTATTTTAACTTTCTAAAAAATGCATTTTCCCATTCCACTTTATTCATTCCATCTCGTGTTTTTAAATAAAACAAACGCATTCAGTGCGAACGGCCCCTCAGAGATGTTTAGGTCCCTAAACCCCTCTTCTCCTCCTATTTGATCTTCTATTGTTCTTTCCCACCTGTTCATCAGGGTAATTGCAAGTCAATTCACATCTGTCTCTTCCTTTATTAGGGCCTGATTGTATCAGTGGCCACCTGTGTCTTGAGTTTCTGTTAGTTTCTCTCTGTTAGTGGGCTTTTGTTACGTCCCAGCTGTTTGTGTGTTTGGATGTCTGGTGTTGTTTGCATACACTCCTCTGTCCCTGAGGTCTACCTGTCTGTTAGCAACCAACAGCACAGCCTTGTCTTCTTTGTCTTTTGCTTAGTGTTGTGTTATGTTCGTCCTCAACTGTTTACACCTCAGCTGTTGCGTCGGCTAATGGTCTTGTTGCCATGCCACTCACTTCTCACATGTTGATGTCCAGGCTTGTCGGATCATGGTGTTGGGTGGATGCAATGGAATTGCTATGGCATTTTGTGCGGTTGCTAAGGCATTGGCAATTATTTGGATCAGATCTGTGCAAGAAAATGGCTGATCAGCTCGTGGGTCATTGTCGAGAACATCTAGAACCTGTCACAGCAAGCATCACTATGTTTTATGAATGTTTTCAGTTGCAGTATGCTGTGTATTCTACTAGTAGTTGTCTACTCGGGCCTGACGTTCTTGTATGCTACAGCAAAGACTCCTCCCCAAAAATGTGTGTCACTTGGTCAAGTGCTATTCAACACCGTTCATTTCAGCCCAGGGCAAACACTTGCTTTTCTGAAGATGTATTGATCTAGTCATTGAGCAGTAAGACATGGGCTTTGTTCGGCAGGCTCATACTTGTGCTGCAGGTGAGGTGGGGTCAGAGGTCGCAGGTGTTTGAGTAATGAGATGGAAATGAGTGCTTAAGCTGTCATCCTCTGAGAAACAGTGGTGTCAGACTCAGGCCAAAATAGCAAAATAATTAAAATAGCTTGAATGTAACTCCACACCCTTGCTTCATTTAGTATACGTGGTTCAATGAATATGCAAATGAGCCCCGCCTCCACTCACTCAATCACTCACTCAGCTCAGAGATCCACTCGTTGACGATCACACGTAGATCTGATTGGTTACATGGTAACCAATAGTTTGTGACGTCAGAAACACCAGCGATTTTGGTGTTTGGATCACTGCAGTTTTAAGGAGAAAAAACTCAGCAATGGTGTTGACTTGAATTATGAATTTGTGTATGGTTTGTCTTAAAGCATATTAAAAACACCACATAGACATATAAACAATGTTAAAAAAGCTTGATTTTCACCACAGGGGGACTTTAATATTGTTAGCTAAGGCCGCCATCTTGTTGTATTGTGTAAGTTTAGCAGAATCATCTGCTGAAGTCTATTGCTGCAGATATAGATTCATACTGTACATGCGTGTAAGGCCGTCTAATTTGATCCAATGGCGGCATTCAAATTAGCGGTGAAGGTCTCAACGCGTGTTCCGTCTTTTCCCATGGCAAGGAGATTTTTAATTAAATACAATACATTTTATCTTAATGTATTAACTCGTTTCATCTGACTCCATAAAATGAAAGTTTTTCAATGATATCTGTGCATCATTAAATATACGTTAATGTTTGACTATTCCTTTTAACTCCAATGGAAATGAAGTCAAAGTCTGTTAGAATAATCAAATATAACAATTTATTATGTCAGGTAAAAGTATTATGCCAATTTCATAATCAGTTCAAAGATCATCAATACAAAACATCAAATGCTTTAGGATAAGAGAAATAGATGCAAACCCAACATTTAAGAACTACATGAGCTAACCTCACGGGCTGATCTGAGATGCAGAAAGAGCCCCGAACCCCTTGCTGCCTTCCATTAAATAGCCAGAACTTCTTTACAATGGTAATTTCCATTCAGAGGTTACACCTCTTGGGTGGGGGCGTGGAGACCATTTGTCCACCTTTCTTTGTGTGCCAGTTTCTCTAAACTTCTAAAAAACCTTATTACCTTTTGTTTTATACTTTGGGAATGAGACATTTGTACCACTCATTCTTGAGACATTTCAAATGATACCAAACATAATACTCAATGATAATCATTCACATCAAACCATACATTCTTATGTGAGTTTCAGGTGATCTGCATGAAGGGGAAGAAGTGGGGGATGAGGGGAAGAAATGTAGATTAGGATGATTCAGAGGTGAGACCTCTAGTCTCGGATGGGGCCTTCACAAGAGTGAGCCCAAATGCTACTATGCAGTGGGTTCTTTGTCTTCTCAAGAAGTGGTCGTTCCCTATAACCAGTTATCCAGTCTTACATGCGTCTAACTACAGTTGCAGACGCTCCGTCAACTTTTTCTCGAATGTTCACGGACCGGCTTTGACCATTCCAATATGGCCGACGGCTTATGCATAGCGGTCCATAGAAATAGCTGCTAATGAGGAATCTATGTGTGTAAATATATATATATATATATATATATATATATATATATATATATATATATTCAACCATGGGCGTCGGAAGCAAAAAAACAAGTGTGTTGGTCCTCCCCCAGAAAAATGTTACTGGAGTAAATGCCATTTCATGTATTCTGGTGCCTTTTAATTAAACAAGTAAACTAAACTCCGCTTCACGCCGTGCATTAAATGCACAGCTATCCGTGGATTATCCTGCCGCTGATACCATGGTCATTTGCCAGCATTGGCAACTTAAAGCTGTTATTGATGTTTGCAACGCAATATTAGACTGGAAGGGTACAACGGCAATTATTTTCGTCAGTTGCGGCTCGTTGAGAAATACAATGTAGCGATTCAGCGGAAATGGAGTTTAATTTATCAGGGCATTCCTCAAGTGGAATGGATTTGACTGACGGCGCTCTGAAAAGCGTACAGACATATGCGCTGAATTAGAGACGGTAAAAGTGAGTGGGTCCAAGATCATTGGTCTTAAAAAGTGGGTGGGTCTTGTCCCGCCCATATACAATGGTTCCGACGCTCATGTGTTCAACAACCCAAAAAATGGCGATTCAACTTGTTCAAACGGTGAAAAAAAGAGAGCCAACCAACTGCGATCAGGGTTACTGATCTGACAAAACCCGATGAACTGCCGTCTGTCGGTGCAGTGTGTATTGGCTAATCATAAATACTAGCAGTACAGTAGACATGCACTATCATTATAGCCTTTCTTTTGATTCCAGTTAAACTGAGTAGTTTTTGTATTATGTTTGATTTGTATTTATTTTGATTCCAAGCAGGGATGTCTTGTCCGGGGAATAGACAGGCAGTGCAGAGCCTCAAGACAATTTTCTCATAGAAATCCTAAAGAGTGGTGTGAATGTGAAGGGGGTGATGACGACAAAAACAACAACACACTGTTGTTTCATTCGCCTTTAACCCTGTAAACATCAAACGAAAGTGGATTAAGAAAAACAAGAAGAGCGAACTGTGCCTTCCTTCAGACCTCCACCACACACCACCACCTTTTCTAAGGCATTGTGGGAAGGAAGTATAAACACTTTGTTAAAGTGCAAAGAAGTTAACAGAATGTCCTGACCGTGTGCTTGAACTGTACGTGCTGTTTCAGTTCAGAGGAACAAGCGCTGAGGAAGCACACTAAACGGCATGTGCACGCCTTGTATTCTCACACATATCCAGTCATACAATAGCTGTAACCACGCTTTGCCAATTATCACAGTCCCCGCTCGTGCCTTTCAGAGCAGATTGTGACCCCTGTTCTGCTCTACAGAGGACATTTTGTCCCTCAACTCTCTATTCTCGCCCACCAAACAACTACAGCTTCAGCCTTTTTATAAGCACTGAGTCATACGAACAAACCCCTCTTTCATGCATCCGCATGGATCACAATGGCACTGTTGATGTTTTTCATAGACTCTGAGAGTAACACTTCACTTCTGGTCTCCCACACGCACAGCTCAGGGTCATACAACCACAATCACCAAACCCCTGACAACAACAAAACACACTTCAGCGAGTGAGAGAGCCAGGAAGATGACGCCATCACTTTTAGGCCATTTAAGAGGTCGTTCAAAAGTTTCGGGTCAGTAGGGTATTTTTAAAGAAATTCATAGTTTTATTTAGCAAGGATGCTGTTATTTTGAACTCCCTATTCATCACCGCAGCTGTGTGTAATATTTTGTGACGTCAGAAACACTGGCGATTTCAAACCGTGTTTTTGAGACTGTCTTTGGCACACTGCAGTTTTAAGGAGAAAATACTCAGCAATGCTGTTGACTTATGAATTTACACACGGTTTGTCTTAAAGCATATTAAAAACACCACACAGACATATAAACAACATTAAAAGCTTGATTTTCACCACAGGGGGACTTCAAATGTTTTCAAATAGAGATCGTGGTAAAAAATGGGATGGGAGAAAAAAAATGATTTCATTGCTTTTGTGTTCTCTCACAAAAGTTTTCTGTTTCCCTGAGAATCTTTGTGTTCCCTTCTTTGCGAGCGAATGCAAAGTTTCTGGGGGAACGCAAAACTTTTGTTAGAGATTCTCCCATCTCATATTTTTTTTCTTTTACCATGTTCCGGCTCCAGACAGATCATATTCACTATAGTGTTTATCAAACACCAAATTTAATCTGAAAAAAGCAAAAATGTGTTATCAAGAGGACAACCCTGAAGCTTTTACCTCTTTTTGTAATGTGAAATTGTAATTGTCACATTACGTGCCACATGCCTAATTTGTTTCCCTCATGCCTGTGAGCGGTTACACATTTAGTAATGGTGACCTCAAAGCCGTATTGAAAATCCTAGTTACACTAATCTTCTCCCAGAACTTTTTTGTCATGTGCTTTTTTTCCCTCTTTCCTTCCAACTTCTTCCACTTTCAGAGCATTTGCTTTCTATCTGCCACTCCGATATTTTTCCATTGATTTGATTACACAAGTGCAGTGAAGTGTGCACATTCCAGACTGGGCTTATTTAACACTTGTGTTTCTGAGAGCCACTTCTTCCAGACATCCCCCATTACAGGCCTTCTCTCTGGAGAGCCATCACACAAGTGCTGTCAGAGAGCTGCGTGTCTGTCAGTCCCCGACCTATCTAGCTTTAATAGTATACAGCCTCACGGCACGTAAACCCCTAGACCGGCGAGATGAAACATTCCCTCTCTCTTAGGGTGGAAAAAAACCCCGAAAGAATACGCCTGGAATCTTTTGTGTGAGCGCCTCTGTCTCGGGGGAATTATGGCAACACATACTAGTGGGAATCAAAGTTATTTTCAGTGCATTATACTCATATTTAAGGTCTGAAATATTCTGAAAGTCGTATTCAAGGCACGTTTTAACTGAGAGGTTAGGTAGGAATGCTGGTATGTGGCGATCTGATTCAGTCAGGCTGTTTTTGAGGAATTTGATGTTTCTCCTGAGCTGTTTATGTTTGCTTTTGTGTGTGTCTCAGTCTCCACCAATCCAGGATGGAAGTAGTCTGTCTATAAAGTCGCAGTTTCTGTCTCGTGGGAGGAATGTTTGAGCCACGGAGGAATGTGCTGTAAAAATGGTATTTGTGCCAAACTGTCTGTCTGTCTAGTCACCAGCGTTCCTCAAATCCTTGCTGTCTGTCTCGGCTAATAGCAGAAGAGCTTTTCAGAGGCGCCCAAAGTACGGTTTGATGAGTCAAACTATAATCACGGTTACAAACAGGAAGAGAGAAGCATCTTGGGCCAGGTCTGCTGTCTGTACATGACAACATATCCTGTTCTCAATGAGTAATTTTATCCTTATTTACAGTTAATATATAGTTTTTATTATATTAAGACTCTGTTTTCTTTAATATAACTGTGTTTTATTCCTCTTATATTTTATTTATACATTACTGTTTAAAAGTTTTGGGTGAGGTAAGAATGTTTTTTTATCAAAGGAAGCCTTTTGCTCACAAAAGCTGCATTTATATGATTAAAAATACAGTAAAAACAGTAATATTGTGAAATATGATTACAATTTGGTAATTTATTCCTGTGATCAAAGCTGAATTTTCAGCATCATTACTCCAGTCTTCAGAGTCACATGATCCTTCAGAAATCACTCTAATATGTTGATTTGCTGCTCAATAAACATTTATGATTATTATCAGTGTTGAAAACAGGTGTGCTGCTTCATCTTTTAGATCGAATGTTCAGAAGAACAGCATTTTTAAAACTGGAAATCTTTGTAAAAGAACAATGCAAAAGTCTTTTCTGTCAATTGAATGCATCCTTGCTAAATAAAAGTATTAATAAATCTGACTAACCTGAAACTTTTGAATGGCAGTGTATGTTTTTATACTTATAATTATATGTATTTTCTCTTATATTTTTATTGGAAAACTACGGAGCCCCTAAAGGGACATGGTGAAGAAAAAAAAAAGAGATTATTTGGCAATACTTTTGCGTTCTCATGCAAATGCTTTGCTTTCCCGAGAGAAACTTTGCGTTCACTCGCTAAGACTGCAATTGACTTTTTTTTTTTTTTTTACATCTCATATTTGTTTCCACCACCATGCCTTTAGGTGCTTTATAGAAAACAAGTCGAAAAAGACCAATAAACATTTTGTTTATTTGCATTATGCTGTTTATTTTTGGGGGCTGAAAAACAGGATATGGCGCAGATTAAAAGCATCTCTGATATGAAAGCTAATAAATAACAACTTTCTGAGAAAAAAACAGGTGCACAGTCTCGCCAGAAGTGTTTTTCTCCAACATGTGTATGTCTAGCCTGCTTGACTGTGTTCAGTGTGACTGGAGAATGCATGTCTTCAGCTGGGATTAGCAGTTGTTGTGAAATACTCATTACTCTGTCTGACTTTGTTGACCATGTTTTACGGCCATTTCTCCATTTCCTTTGTAACATTTTCTCTTCATCCCTGAGGCTGCAGACCAACATTAGTCATAGTTTTATATAAGAATGTTTTATGACATATAACAATTATGTTTCCATAACAACTGTATCAACATATTCTTGCTGGTAACAGTAAATGTGTCACCGTGACTCTTTTGAAGTCTTGTGCAGTTGTTTCATTAAAGCACCTTGTGTCGTAATGGCCTAATACAGTATCGCTCCTCGATCTTACTTGTAATATTAAACAGATCAATCACGTCGTAGTGGTTTTAGACGACTCGAGTCCTGGCAGGTATGACAGCCTGAGTCAGAATTAGACCAGACATTTTGTTAATGATGACTACGCTTGATAATTTGCTCAATGATGTTAAATGCAATTATGATATCCAATGTGTTCAGTTGATTTATATGGTTGGTGAATTCACTAAGACTTTCTTTTCATAGGGATGAGATGAGAAGAAGTCATGTGGGAGAACTGGAGAGACTGGAGGAGAGCTTTAGAATAAGGCTGAACGCTGCAGAAGAGCACAGGTCAAAGGTGAGCTCACAAAATACTAATAAAAACCTGTTACGGGGGATGAGATGAATTCTCTCTAATGATTTAGGATGGGTAATTTGTTCATAACACATTTTTTCAGTCATTTACAATATCAGAAGGACAGCATGGCCTCTGCACTATTCTGAAATTTTCACAATTCACAACTTTCACATCATTGGACTTAGTCTCAGTCTCAGACGTCACACCCATGCTGGCTGAACGTCTGGTGCATAAGGCACTCTAAACGGGAAACACTTTCGAATTCGTCATCATTCATTTCATGGAGACATGTGTGTCGTGTTCTTTAACGGTCCGCCTGGAAACGCCAAACCCCCTCATGGAAGAAGAAAGCCTTCATGTTTACAGCTGTGACAATGAGCGCGTATCAGGACCAACTAAATCTATGTGTAGTTTTCAGCGCTATTGTTGCAGTAAACTTGGAACAATTTATTAGTATCATAGGGACATCGACTTTACATGTTCACACCGGTTCACACACCTAAAGACCCTTGAGTCCGAAATTCGCGTCAGAAATTTTCGCACGTTAAAAAATAAATACAACCTCACGTCATGTCAATCACGCTGGCACACTGCCTCCGAAATTTTCGTCCGTCATTAAAAATATCGAATCGGGTTTGATTTTCTGCGTTTTTCGCATCCGTAGCAAGCAGTTTGAATGGTGTTTTGACAATTCAGAGCCACCGAATCACGAATACGAAAAATGTACGAAGATACAAAGATTTTGGACTCAGAGTGCAAGGGCCTCAAACATGACGCAAATCAAACATGTCCTCAGACGCCATTAGTCAATGAAAGCTGCGATGGAGTCCAGACCTTCTGCCGTCAAGATCTGGATACGCGACACTAAACTCTCATAGACCCCTTGTGAGTTTACTGGGGAATTATACAGTTGCAGAGCACTAAAGGAGGCCATGGTGATGGAAAAAGAATGAGCTGAAATACATTATTCACTAACATTTGACAACCAGAACATGCCAAAAACCTGTCTTCATTTTGATCAGTATATCTATTGTTTCGTCATTTAAAATCTAACAAACTTCTTTTGTGTGAAATGTTTTGCTTGACAAATGTGCTGTGTTTGTATTGTAAATTTAGAATAAATGCCACTTGTTTATTTATTTATGCCTTTGGGCCCAGTGTATCAAACTTTTCCTGGATAAATTCCCTTTGAACACTGAAGACTTATTTCTATCCTAGAGAACTACAGGCACATTTTCTTTATTTTCCTTCTGTCTGAAGTTTGGTTGAGCTCTTTTTTTTTCTTCTTTTTTTTCTATTATTTGAGTTTCATTGATTTTTTTAGTGGGTTGAGGTCTGCCCTCAGCATGCTAGTATTAAGAGGAATGCCTTTTGATTTAGTGCAAATTACATTTAAGACCCGCTGGTTTCCTGCCGTTAACACAGACATGCTAGTCTAGTGTCTAGTGGAAGTGGTCTCTTACTGTCTCTCTCTCTCTCTCTCTCTCTCTCACACACACTCACACACACACACCTAGTTTACTATCTTTGCGGGGACTCTCCATAGGATAGGTGTAATGATTTTTATACTGTACCAACTGTATATGATCTCCCCTTACACTAACCCTACCCTAATCGTGCCCATCACACACACACACACACCTGGTTTACTATCTTTGTGGGGAATCTCCATAGGTGTAATGATTTTTATACTGTACAAACTGTACATTATCTCCCCTTACACTAACCCTATCCTAATCGTGCCCAACACACACACACACACACACACACACACACACACACACACACACACACACACACACACACACACACACACACACACACACACACACACACACACACACACACACACACACACACACACACACACACACACACACACACACACACACACACACACACACACACACACACACACACACACACACACACACACAGACCCTGTTGTTTTCTCTCACACGCACACTGTCTGCACTCTGGGCTCTTTGAAAAGCCTGGTGACCTTGGTCATGCATGAATACTAAGAATACATGGCATGCCACCATCACCCTCTTTGCTGTTTGTAATTGCTCAAACCATTTTATTCAGCTGCTGACAGGTCAATATTTCAAAACCCACAGTTGCTGAAAAATCCTGGTGTTTGATATGAAGCGTATGGTCACTGAAAGACTACACAGACAGCTTTATTTGCTTTCTTCCCACCACAGCAGGCCTAAATTAAACATAATGAAAGGAGATGAAATGGATCTCATAGACATTTTGTCCTGTTAGCTGTTTTACTCTTCAGTTTTTAAAGACAAATAAACATTGTGTTATGCAAGAATTCCCTCCATATGTAAATAAGGCAGAATGTGATGCAAGTGTGCAGGTGTTCAGGGATTTGCATGGGCCTTCCTATTTGGTTATGCATTATGATGTTTTTAATTTGTATTGTTTGTCCTTTTTGTCTATTTGGAGTGTTGTTTTAGTATTATTTATATACATTATAGCATTTATTAATATTTTAAATGAGCTTTTATTCTTAGTTTCAGTAATTGTATCTGCTTCAGTATTTTTATTTAGCTTACATCTATTGTTGTTTAAGTTTTAGTTATTTCAGTTTAATAGTAATTTTAGTACTTCAACTAAAGGCAACATTTCCCATTTTCCTTGCTAAGTTTAAGTTTTTCATCTAATATTTTTATCATATTTTATTTCAGCCTCATTTTAATGAACGAAAACTACTTTTAATAGTTTTAGCACTGCTCTTTTGTGTTGTGGCTGAACTGTACTACATTTGGTGTAATTAATAAATTCATCATTAGACTGAAGTTCAATTTATGGGTCAAGTGTACAAATAATATTCTGATTCTTAGGAGATCTTCTAAACTTTATTTGACCTCAGCCCTTCTTTAACCCGCAGATGGAGGCTTTACTCCGGCAGACACAGGCTGAGCAGGACACACAGCTGAAACAGCAGGAGATGGAGTTAAGAAGAGACGCTGAGATTGAGCTGGACATCCAAAGAGGGAAAAACCAGGAGCTGCAAAACAAATACCAGAGTGAAAACCAGCGAATGCAAAACAAGGTACAACTGGCTGACCTCTGACCTTCAAGTCATGGTTCAGGGGCGTCAGATTAGTAAGGCAGTATAGTTTTCAAAAAAAATTCACATTTAGCTTTCAGTTAAACGCGTTATTAACGGCGTTGACGCAAACCCATTTTAACGGCATTCATTTTTTTATGGCGCGATTAACGGTCTTTTTGGCCTAGCAAACTTTGTAGTTTTTGTCACATGCTTTTGCAACAGGACGCGGCATGCGCGGCGCTGCGCTATGAAACCCATTCATTTCAATGGCTTGCGTCGCGCGAGGACGTTTTGTTGCTTCGTCGACAAAACAACAGGCACGCCGCACACACTTGTTTGGGCTTGCGAGCCGGCCAAATAGTAGGTTAACGTTACGTTTTGAGTGGATGACGAGCGCGAGACGCAGAAATGGATGCCAATAAGATTCTGAATGGAAAGTTTACTTTTTAAAAGTTGCCAAATGGTTCCATTGAAGAGACCAAAGTGATCTGTGTGTTTTGTCGTTTTGAACTGAGCTATCATCATCGCAGCACGTCCAGTCTGAAATACCACTTGATGATGGCCAAGCACACACACACACACACACACAGCTGATGCGAATTCTCCGCCCCCTCGTCAATATCAGGACCTCTTCAGTATTTCTTTCACCCTTTTATTGATGGACAGTGTTACATTGTGTGAGAGATTATTTGCTCCAAGTGAGAATGTTAGTGTGAAATTGAACACAGGATATGCCAATGTTGTTTTTTTAATAAAAAAAAAAAAATTCAATGTTGATAAGAGCATTAAAATGATAATGGGACAAAAAGAAATCAAGAGACATTTAGAATAGATAAAAATGTGCGATTAATTACGATTAATCGTGAGTTAACTATGACATTACTGCGATTAATCGTGATTAAATATTTTAACCGTTTGACAGCACTAATATATATATAATAGTAGTTTGAGGATTTCACAATTTTATATAATCCTGAGATACAGAAAAACATGTTTGACTTGCTTTGACGGTTGAATATGAGACTCAACTCAACGCTCTCAGTTTCCCACCGGACTCATTAATTTGCCCTCTGATGCATGAGTTATTAAACCACAAAGAAAAAAAATATCTTAAAGTTTTGTTTTACTGCACTTCAAAACAAGAATAGAATCATTCCCAGTTGCCCTTCAAAATGTTGTCATCTAACTTTTGCAATAGAAGATAAGGGTCAATGTTGATATAATATAATATGGTATAATATAATTTTAATAATTTAAAAATTGTCAATAGACAGAGGTAAGTTGTCGGTTAATTGACATTAGACATTAGGTTAATTGCCCCCCCCTCCCCCTCCCCCCCCTCTCTCTCTCTCTCTCTCTCTCTCACACACACACACACACACACACACACACACACACACACACACACACACACACACACACACACACACACACACACACACACACACACACACACACACACACACACACACACACACACACACACAGAGCTCCCTGTGTCTGTTTCCATGTCTTTCTCTCTGAAAGTGTTTGAGAAATTTTGTCTCACACCTCTCCTTTGTTCATGGCCATAAATGATGTCTGATGATCACTGTCTGTCCGGTGGAGCCTGATACGCCCAGTGTGTGTGTGTGTGTGTGTGTGTGGCCAGAGTAAGATTGGTGGAGGCAGGTCTACTGGTCCAGAAGTGATGTTGAGAGGTTCTGTCTCTGCATGCCACAGATGAGGAGTTGCTGATCACACACAACATAGGGAGAGGATTGGGAGTGAGGCGGGAGTTTTATAATGTTAAAGTTTTAAAAATATGTCTAAAAGAAGTCTCTTCTGCTCACCAAGGCTGCATTTATTTTATAAATAACACAGTAAAACATTAATATTGTGAAATATTATTACAATTTAAAATGTTTTTTTTTGTATGAATTTATTTTAAAATGTAATATATTCCTATGATCAAAGCTGAATTTTCAGCATCATTACTCCAGTCTTCAGTGTCACATGATCCTTCAGAAATCACTCTAATATGATGATTTAGTGCTCAGTAAAAAATTATCAAGTATTGCTCAGTTATTAAGTGGTACTTATTATTATCAATATTGAAAATAGTTTTTGCTGCTTAATATTTTTGTGGAAACTGAAGTTTTTTTTTTATATAGATAAATAGAAAAATAATATCATTTCTTTTATATAATTATAGTTATCATCCTTGGTGTGAACAGACCTTTATTTATAGAAACGCAGACAGCGTAATTAGTCATAGTCATCAGCACAAATGTTTTTTGGTGTGTTTTTTGCCAACTATATTTGTGGATGTCTCCCTCTAGATTCCCGCTCTGGTTGGTTCAGCCACACAGGAGCTCCAGGAGGAGTTGGCAGAGCTTCAGAAGCGTGTTCATGAACAGGAGGAGCAGATTCGTGAGAGCGCCACCCAGAGGCAGCAGGAGATACTGCAGGAGCAGAGGACAGGAGAGACGCTGAGGCAGAACACACACCAGCTCAACATCGCTCAGAGTCACATACAGAAGCTCAGAGAAGAGGTGAGGCACATCTCTACACTCACACATCTCACCGTTTGAGGAGGGTCATCGACTCGCATGTCCAGAAATGGATTTAACAGACGGCACATTTACACCATTCTGAGGACTTCATAGGGAGAGCGAGCTGATAGAGACGTGTATAGTTTCTACATGGACAAACTCATGCTGGGAAATTATCATTTCACTTCAACATCACACATGAGTTACAATTAAAAGGGGGCTTTTTAAGGAAAGAATTTTAGGGATTACATGTTAAAGTCTTGGGAAAAAAAATATTAAGCAGCACAACATCAATAATTTCAACATTGATAACAATAATAAATGTTTCTTAAGCCCCAAACCAGCTTATTCGAATGTGACTCTGAAGACTGGAGTAATGATGGTGAAAACACAGCTTTGACATCACAGGAATAATAATAAAAAATAAAATAGATTTTAAATTATAATTAAATTGTACAATATTTCTGTTTTTACTGTAGTTTGATTAAATAAATGCCACATTGGTGAGCTTGAGAGACTTTTTTCAAAAAATATGTTTTTAAAAACCTTACAGAGCCAAAACTTTTGAATAGAAATGTAAATTGTTGACATTTCAAGTTATATAAATTAAACATTTTTTAATGTATCATGAAGAACTATGGATTCAAGGGGTCATAACAGATTTTAAGATTTTAAGATGTTTCTTGAGGTTCACTTATTATAATGTTAATAAAGTTTTTACACACACACACACACACACACACACACACACACACACACACACACACACACACACACACACATATATATATATATATATATATATATATATATATATATATATGGAAAATAGCTATAAAACTTGCAGGATGGCACAAAGACCTTGTATTTGTCAAAAGATCAAGGCAAATTTGATTTCTTATGTCATGACCCCTTTAAACAATAGTACATTTATGAATTTATAATATGTCAATTTTTAGTTCACGATAACTAATGCAATAACTAATGTGAACCTTATCATAAAATGACCAAATGTCACCAAATGAAGCTGGAATGAGTTCTTCCTCCGGCCAGTTGGACATTCCCCTGGCAGAAACAAGAAAAAAAGCAATATAAAGTGTGAATCTTGAAGCTTTTAATATTAATTGGGCATGATTGTATGTAATTGAAGTTTGGATATTGTATTTTTTACTTGATAAGCCTCATTGAAGCAAAATAGATTTATCTGATTTTAAATGGCTTTTTACCGACCCCTAGGGGTAAAAAAGTGAAGAGCAAGAACTCTGACACAATTCAAATACTGCTGACACACAGTAGACAATTAATAATGAAGGCTTGTAATAAATGGAGATACTAACAAAACAACCCGCGTGCGTTCATAACTAATGCAGCGAGACAGTTGGCAAACCTATCATTTATATCATGCAGCAAAGAGCAGCTCTAGACTCAGCACACATGAGTCAGAGGCAGGGCCGGACTGGGACCAAAATTCGGCCCTGGCATTTGTGGTTTTCACCGGCCCAACTAATTGATGACGTTAAAAAACGTCCCCAGAATCTGAACATTTTTCCCACTGAGACACACCATTCAAGGCAGCAATTTAGGCGCGTTTCCATTACAGATTTGCGCAAAACTTTTGCGATTTTTTCTAAATGTCGATAAAAAACTATTGCGAAATGACGGCGTTTCCATTAACTGATGTTATGCGATACAACGTCCTTTTTTTTCTCTCGCGATAAGTCATTTAAACATCATGGCAACGGGTCTATCAGCCACCACCACACTAGACATTATTATTATTATTAATGGAATGAGACGTGGTGTGTTATCCAAGCATTAATGGCAGGGAAAGACGCATACTGCTAAGGAGTTTCTGGGTGTTTCTCTCTCATTTCTGCCCCGAGGTCTTGATTGTGGCATTTCTTTGAGGTTTAGAATCCAGTATTCCTGAAGCCTAATAATTGTTTATTTTATGAATTTAATAAAGAACTTTGTCCAAACGGTCAGTGTACATTTGTGTCCATTCGTTTTTCCTTTTTAAACCCGTATTGCAAAACGAAAAATGAACGGTGATTTTTTTTATTTAAAATGCAAAGTTAACCAGCAATTTTTTTTTAAATTTGAACTGTACACAAATGCTGTGCAAAAATAATAATATATCGACTAAATTTCAGATGTTTCTTTGACTTTTTGCCCCTTTATTAAACATTTAAAATATTCACAACTTAATACGAAAAAAATGTAGATTTTAATGGTTTTCTAAGGGCAAATTAGAACCTGGAAATTATATTTTTCCCGCAGTGCTGAATGAGAAGAGCCATATTTATGTCTCTGGAACCACAAGGTGATTTAGGTGAGTTATAGGCTAATGATAATAAATCTGTCTGAAAAATAACGAGGCATTTTAATTGTTTATTAATAAACTATTGTTTTCTAAATCAGTGTCGGCTAAAAACATATCTCCATCTCCGCTGAGGCGCGCCGCGCGAATGCACCTTTAGAGAGAAATACACCTTTCATAAGGATTACATCATCAGAATGTATTAGCTTTCGATTCGAATTTGTTCGTTTTAAAGTGGACACTTCAAGCTTTAGCCTAGGCTATACTTTGTTTCAGTTCTCGCGCTCCAGTTCACGGAGATCATGAAAGCACGCATGATTGTTTTATTTTATTTTACAAAAGCACAACGTTTTCTTGTTATTGTGAGTTTACACAAATAAAATCATAGTGGCGAATAATGTATTATTATTTTCTGTATGACCAGAAATTATAGAGTAGGCCTATTTTAAGTTGTTTCTACTGTTGATAGGAAAAAGCAAGTGTTCGCGGCCGCGCCTCCGTGCCATGCGCGCTCAGCAAACACTTGGATATGCGTCAAAATCTTGTGTTTATTTGTGATAATCTTAGCCCTGTATTATTATTGTCTAACCATTATGAATGACATTTGACTTTGTTCCTTTTTTTGGATAAAAGCATCTTCTAAATATGTAGCCTAATAACTGTTATAATAATGATGATATTTATTAGCCTATTATTTGCGTATATCACGGACCCCAAACACACCGCGTCTTCAGGTGACTGTAAATGCGCAAAAACTGTTTCCATTGCAGTTTTGCGAAATATTCCTTTTTCGAATTGCCTGAAAAACCACCTCATGCGAGCGTAAAAACTTTTTTGCGATAAAGGTGCAGCAACGTGGTCAGCTCGGCCCAAAACAATAAAAAATCACACCGGCCCTTCTGGCATGTGCCAGAATTGCCAGATGGCCAATCCGGGCCTGGTCAGAGGAGAGAACGGGAATAAATATCCAGCACTAAAATAAGAAACAGCAGAGGTGACATGAGCATGCGTGAGAGTGTGTGAGAGATGAGCGAATCCTTCTCGTCAGAGAGAGAGAGATAGAGTGTGTATTTGGGGCAGTGTTCTGTTGACACGCATGCCTGCGTCTCCAGGGGGCAGTCTGTGGTTTCAGTCACGACACTCTTGTCAGTTCTCTCTCTCATATTCTCCCACTTCAACAACCCTTTCCTCCAACCTACCCCCACCCTCCCCTCTCCTCTCTCTCTCTCTCTCTCTCTCTCTCTCTCTCTCTCTCTCTCTCTCTCTCTCTCTCTCTCTCTCTCTCTCTCTCTCTCTCTCTCTCTCTCTCTCTCTCTCTCTCCTCTCTCTCTCTCTCTCTCTCTCTCTCTCTCTCTCTCTCAGTTCAAGGTGCCGTGACGTGAATTTCACAGCTGACACACACTCTTTTATGTGGCCCAGAGCGCAGCGTCTCTCCATCTCTCATCTCCCTCCCCGCTTACAAAGCAAATGGCTTTCTTTTGTGGGAAAGATTTCGCTGCATTTTAAGAATCCATTAAAGCTATCTAAGATCTGACTGTGATATAAAATCGATACCTAAGGGCATTTAACGCTCCACCTCTCATAAGAAGCACCTTCTTGATGTTCTTTTCCCTTCCTCCCCCTCTCGCTCTCTCTTTTTCTTTCATCTCGTCTTTGAACTGTGCCTGCGCGCTCTTCAGAGGCATCTGAGATGGATATTTTCAGACTTTGGTTGATATTTATTAGGATTTATGAGGTTGCAGGTTCAAGAGCAGGAGGGAAGTGGGAAGGACTGCGGCTCTGTTTCTAAATGAAGTTAGCTTTAGCTGTCTCCCTAGGCAGTATTTTAAGACATCATAGACTTGCTTTTGGCACACGAGCTGGTCTAAGATAAGAGACCCTGCCAAGATACTCAATTTTGGCCTAATTTAAAGGCATTGTTTTTATCCGTAGCCGACAGGCCAATCACAGCGATGAGTGAAACAATTCATTCTAGATAGCAGATGAGAAATAATCCAATCTAATTAGAAAATGACCAATTTTGCTCAATATTTCTGTGTGCTATGCATTTGTAGGCTTATCAGATGTTACATCTTTAACTTAGCAACATGCTAATGTCATTTTTTTTGGACTATATAAAACTAATATTTCGTTTTTATTTTCAGAAGGAATGTCAATTTAATGGTTTAAAGGAATGGTAACAATTTAGAGTATGGGTGCACTAATATAAATGAATATGTAATTCTAGTTCAAACTTGAAACTCTAGAGGGCGCAAGCTGATTGGTAATTTAAATGCAGTTTGCATGCAATCACATCAGCAGAAGCACAAGCTGATTGGCCTCTGCTGATACTGCAGCCAATGAGATTGCTTGCTCAACATTTAAATCGTCTGGTTTACTATAAGCTAGTCCTGCAGCGCACTTTCAGATTTACTCTGAAATTCAACTTCTTAAGATAAGTAAACAGTCTTTATTATTCCAAATCACTAAACATTGTTATATATATCTTCATATATCGATTCATAAATGAAGCAAACAAAGTCATGTCTGATGTTTTAGTTGTGTATAATGCAAGGAGTGAATCATTAAGCATATAAGAAAGGCTAGCATGAGAACATGTATTGTCAGTCAACGCAACAGCTCACTTTTTAAATTAAATGAACTTTTTTTATGAAGATAGAATGTGCAGGTTTGCATGTTACCCTGTTTGTCCATGACGATACTTTTGGATAGGCTGTTTGAACACAGCAAAATATTAATAAATGCATGCATTGCTTGCTCAGGTAACTGCTCTGGGTTATTTATCATATATATCAGCTTTTTATTATTATTATTTTATTTATTGTCTATTTGTAAAGGGACCATGCACAATTTTTAGCATAAACTTGCCATTTCATGTATTGTACCGGATTTAGCCAAAGGCTATTTTTCATCCGCAGTCCCCCAAGCAGGTCAAAACTAACATAACATTACACAGACAATACCTATTTTTACATACAATAAATACATACATACACACATACTGTCAATGCCATAAAAAAATTAACTACAGCAATCTCAATGGTTACACAATTGGTTCAATTTTAACAAAGATTTTAACTTCACTTTAAAAGGGCCACAAGATTTACACCCTTTTATGTCCTCAGGTAGGGCATTCACTGATGTGTGGCTTTCACTGCGAAAGATGATAGTCCAAATGCTGAACGACGAAAAGGAACCAGACAGTTACTCATAAGTGATAGTCTAGGTCTCACAGAGGTGTCACAGCGAAGATTAATAAAATCACATAATACAGAAGGAACCAGACCGTTTAGGATTTTATGAACCATACACAAACTTGAATAAAGTCTAAAATTGTCAAAGTTTAAAAAATTGTTTCTCTATGATCCTACAAGAATGAAAATGGTTAGGTTTTTAATCCAAAAATTTAATGTCTGTTTATATAGAGATTTTAAAGGTATAACAGTTTCACCGGCTTGACCTCAACATGTCAAGCAATAAGACATAAGAAAAGATTGTATCATGCATAAAAGCCTTAGCTACATCAAAAGTAAGACATTGTCTAATTTGTCTAAAGTTTGCCATATTATGTTTAATATTCCTTACCATTTTCTTTACATGTTTTTTGAAACTAAGATTTGAGTCCAATATTATACCAAGATAATTAAGCTCATTTACAATTTCTATCTTTTCACACCATTAATAAATATATCCACATCAGAAGATTTAATGTGTGTTTTTGAGAAAGAAATTTGTGTTGTTTTACTGATGTTTAAGCTAAGACATGACTGATCCAGCCAGTGTTGAATCTTTACTGTAGCAGCTTTTAACTTCTCAGCTGCTAATTCTGCTGTTTTCGCATGTGTAAAGATAACAGTATCATCAGCATACATGTGTGCTTGTATCCCTTCACACTGTTGTGGAAGATCGTTAATATACAAACTAAACAGTAAGGGGCCTAGTACTGATCCTTGGGGTACACCCATTGTATAATGCAAATCACAGGACTTAACCCCTTTAATTCTTACACATTGTTCTCTATTTAAAGGAGAACTCCGGCGCAAAATGAACCTTTGGTCTAATTACACATTGTTACCTAGTCAACCGTTCTCTGAGATTTGTTTTCATGATTATCGAATGTAAAGAGTTTTATCTCTAAAAACTGTTTAGCCTATAACGCTAGTATATAGGGCATAGAGTAATGGCAAATAAAAATCGCTAGTTAATACCACTAACAAGGCTCAAAATAGCCCCACACTAACACGGTAGCGTAATGAGGGTCCCTACATGCAAACCGAAGCATTGAGGACTTTGTAAGTGTACAGGCAGTTTAATAAGAAGATACTTTATAAAGACAGTCCACTTTGCGTATACAGGCAGGAGCCATCTTTGAAAAACAGTCTCGACAAGTAGAACTACGAACGCCGATCCAAGTGAGCTGAACTGTGTCTTGGAATCTCATATGGTCCGTTGTTTCCGGAAGAAAGCACTGAGCGCATAAGAGAAGCACTGAACGCAACACAGAAAATAAATAAATAAAAATATTTTAAAAAAGAGAGACTTAGATCTTAGGCACTTGGATCGGCGTTCGTAGTTTGACTTGTCGAGACTGTTTTTCAAAGATGGCTCCTGCCTGTATACGCAAAGTGGACTGTCTTTTATAAAGTATCTTCTTATTAAACTGTCTGTACACTTACAAAGTTCTCAATGCTTCCGTTTGCATGTAGGGACCCTCATTATGCTACCGTGCTAGTGTGGGGCTATTTGAGCCTTGTTAGTGGTATAAACTAGCGATTTTTATTTGCCATTACTCTATGCCCTATATACTAGCGTTATAGGCTAAACAGTTTTTAGAGATAAAACTCTTTACATTCGATAATCATGAAAACAAGTCTCAGAGAACGGTTGACTAGGTAACAATGTGTAATTAGACCAAAGGTTCATTTTGCGCCGGAGTTCTCCTTTAATAAGTATGAGGATACCCATACCAAAGCTTCAGGTGAAAATTGAAATGTAGACAATTTAGAAAGGAGAACTGTATGATTAACGGTATCAAAGGCTTTACGTAGATCTAAAAATACAGCCCCAACAAATCCTCCTTTATCGACTTTAGATTTTGTTTGCTCTATTAAATGTAAAGTAGCTGTTTCGCCTCATTCATTAGATGAAGATAATAATTGGATTTAGCTCTCAGCTCTCGAATAACTTTATTTCGCAGACCCTTGTAACAAAGCCTATCAATGTCTCTTCCAGTCCTAATAGCTTTCTTTAATGCTGAATCCCTATTCTTCTTCAGCTCCCATAAATTCACATTGAACCACGGTAAAATATTCTTATGCCTGTATTTTTTCTGAACACTAACAGTAAATTTATCTCTTACAGAATTAATTCTATTATAAAATGTATTACAACCGTAATCTATATCCTTGGAAGATAAGATATCATTCCACTCTAGATCAAATGCTACTAATTTTCCTTTCGGTATACAATGAAAAACATTATTAGAAGTTCCTATATTTTTTTTAAAGGGGTCATATAATGTGCACTTTTACAAGTTGATTGTACTGAAATGTGTGTTGGCAGTGCCTGTACACAACCATCATATAATGATAAAAATCCATCCAGTGGTTTTGTTTTAATATGTTTTCCCCTGCCTCAAATCGAGCCGTTCGACCGTGTGACGTCACAAGCTCGGAAGCCCCTCCCACGATTGTTGATTGACAGGAGCGTTTCAACACAGACCCGCCCTCGCTCGTGAGCCAGCTGTCAATCATAGTCTGCGCGGACCGGCGCGGTCATTGTTGATATGCTGGAGCACTGTCTATGAGCAGAATGGCGTCTAAGCGATTGTGGTGTTCTGTTCTTGGGTGTAATAACGAACACAGTCATTTTGATGTTCCTAAATCCAAACCGCTGAAGACGCAGTGGCTGAGTTTGTTTTCGAAGGGAATATTCCCCACGAGCAACGTCAATGCTTTCATATTTGCGCGAATCATTTCACACACCAGACTGCTTTATAAAGGAGGGTCAGTATAAAGCTGGATTTGCTAAGAAGCTGCTCATGAAAAAAGGATCGGTACCAGCTATTCGTGTTCCTGCTGAATCTCCAGAAGAACGGAAGTGAGTGTAACGTTTTATTAAACTTTATATTAATAAATTAATCTTTGCAAATCGCTAGCTGCCTGCTTCACAATGAATGCGTCTAAGGTTTACACTCAGTCAGGGTACATTACGGCATGTTTTCTATGTATGATGTTCTCAATATAATTCATAATCCCACGTTTATACTGAACAACGCATTATGGTTATTGTGTTATTGTGTTACAAACGGTGTACACAGAACAGAGGGGCGGAGTCAGCAAAGCTCATGATCATTTAAAGTCATATGCACTGAAACGGCGTGCTGAAAACAGAGCTGTTTTTGACCAGGTAAAATAAGTGTTTTCTTACAATACTAATAAGAATTTTTAATTAAAGTATATTACAAACTTTTAATTTAGACCCTAAAGAATCATATTAGCTTGTACAAAAATTGCATTATATGACCCCTTTAAAATCTGTTTTTCGTTAGTTTCCGTGCAACTGAGGTTAAATTGTGGTCAGATAACCCAGTGACCAAATTATAACTTGATTATCCTTTCAGGTTTATTAGCATGCAACATTTATTATCTAATTTGTTAAAGTCACACAGTGCACATCTTAATAATGTAATTTTGAGCCATATTGGCTCCGGCACAAAGAGCTGGTTTAGGTCAAACCTGAGGGTATGGCAACCAGGTACACATTACTAAAGTCAATAATAAATAACTTTAGGCTTCACACAAGTCAAACCACTAGATGTTTTGTCATTCGTCAAAGCATGGCCAAGTGGTTTTCCTGGCTCTTCTGAGTAGCAGCGGTACATATGTCTTGGCGGTAGATCTACTTGTTTTGGGGGGCTGTAAGTCCTATTTCTAAAAAGTGACGTGACGTGTAGCCATGTATGGTGTTACATACCCGTAATTTGTGCTCTGGATTTCACCCATCCAAGTGTACACACACAGAAGTGAGTGTTGAACACACACACACACACACACACACACACACACACACACACACACACACATACACACCGTGAATTAATGCTGAAGCAGTGATTGCGGGTTTGGTGCCTGACTCAAGGGAACCTCAGTTGTGGGGAATGAGAGAAGAAGAGAGCGCTGTTCATTCACTCCCTCCACTGACATTTACTGCTAGTACTGAGACTTGAACCTGTGACCTTTGGGTTACAAGTCTGACTCTCACTTGTGTAAACGACTTGTTTACACAAGTGTTCATGCGGCAAACTCCTGTAGATTATCATCTTTCCTCTTAATAGCCATAAATGCAGCGTTTGCCTTATGTGTGAGGCTGAGATGTTACATGGACATGACTCTTTAACCCGTCTCTGTATCTGAGGAGATCCAAGCCTCTCCTTTCATTCATATCTTAACATTGTCTTTATTCCTGTGTTTCTATTGTAAGACAATTTTAGTTTTTCTCCTTACACTTCATTTCTTTGACAAAATAAACAACCATCTTTTGTTTATCCATCCTTTCCACACACACACACACACACACACACACACACACACACACACACACACACACACACACACACACACACACACACACACACACACACACACACACACACACACACACACACACACACAGAGTACATACTTACAGAGTTTCTACTTCATAACAGAAAGACGGTAATTTCTGTGTTGCTACATTAAATATATATTTTATATACACTGCTGCCATTCAAACGTTTAGGGTCAGTACGATTTTTGTAATGTTTTTGAAAGAAGTCTCTTCTGCTCACCAAGACTGCATTTATTTGATCAAGAATACAGTAAAAACATTAATATTGTGAAATATTACAACTTAAAAACTTTTTTTTTAATTGTTTTATGTGTGTTAAAGCTGAACTTTCAGCAGCTATTACTTCAGTGTCTCATGATCCTTTAATAATCATTATAATATGCTAATTTGGTTCTCAAGGAACACTTTCAGGTTCTTTAAGAAGAAATAACATATTTGAAATAGAATATTTAGTAACGTTATAAAGGTCTTTAATGTCACTTTTGATCAAATTAATGTGCCATTGCTGAATAAAAGTATTTATTTCTTTAAAAAAATAAGACTTTAGAATGGTTGGTTAGTTGCCATAAATTCTAAAATGGCCAACAGGGGTGAGCCAATGGTAATTATTAAAAACTTAATTTGCTTTTCTTTCTAAAATGTGACATGCTAACCTGCAGAAGTCTGACTTCTTAGGTCTCGTCTCTGAGATCATCGTTCATCTTTCTCTTCCCCTCAGCTGTGCTCATGCTGTGAGATAAACTCTCTGCGGCTTCATGTGTGAGACGAGGAGAGGAGTGAAGCAAAGGGCACTTTGTCTACACAAGATGCCCGTATAGCGTTTGACCTTTACTGACACACACACACACACACACACACACACTAGTCTCTCCGGTACGGTTAGAGAGTGTAAGAGTGTGTGTGTGTGTGTGTGTGGTTATGAGCTGTAGCTGCAGGGAAGATAATGTTTTTGATCAGCGCTGGTTACATGAGCTACAGTCCAAATCAAAACACCCACATTTATTGCGTCTAGCATTATAATAACCTATATTATTTTGCCAGTCAAATTTATGAAATGATTATGTATGAAATGATTGACAACACACATTACTGAAAATTAATGCACACAGAGATGCTTATGCTGCCATGATGGGAAGAACATTTCCTCATCAGTTGTGCATAATTTTTTTTTTTTTTTATGTTTTTATTGTAATATGTTCTAATCAAAACAGTCACTGAAATTGCCCTGCTTTTCATAGATATTAAAAATAATGTGAGGGAAAAAAATATTTGCATGCATTCAAGATGATTTTATAATTTGGACAATGTAATTGTCCCACATACTAGTATTATTATTATAGAGTGATTTAAATAGGCCTTCTATTATAGTGTAAAAAGAAATATATATATATATATATACATATATATTTTAAAAAAAATTAAGTAGCTTTTATTCTTATATTTACAGGTTTAATTAGACATTTTATGTGCTTTTTGTCTTTTTACTATTAGACCTATTTGGTTTATTTTTATTTATTTATTTCCAATTAGTAATTTTAGTTCTGAAACTTATTTTCGCTATTTGCCAAGGCAACATTTCCCATTTTTGTTTAAAGTTTTTCATAATATATATATATATATATATATATATATATTATTATTATTATTATTATTATTATTATATTTTTTCAGCTTTATTTCAAATAATAAAACTTGTTTTAGTTACCCATAATAACTTTGAAAACCTGAAAATGCTTCAAAGCTTTACTGTTATAGAACCTTATAGAACCCTTAGAACCTCTGTCAGCCAATCAGAAACAAGCATTCATGAGTGCCTTTATGAATTAATTCCATAATTCTAAACGGGCTGAGACGTGTACTGCAGTGTCTCATTATGACCACTAGATGGCAGTGTTCCACCTGAAGATTGTCTCTGGTGACATCATGCACAGATGCTCCTCATGGCCTCTGTGTGCACTCTGTGAGTGTAGGGATTAGGGAACTCCCTTGAGCATGATGATGCTGGAGTTTCACACAAACATGTGAGTTTCCAAAGACATACGTGTGTGCTCACGTCAGCATCCAGCTGCTCCAGATTCTTTCCAAGTGGAGTTTCCCTGTGTTGCACTTTCAAGTGAAATCAGCTCTCTTTTTTTTCTTTTATAGGCCTTTTGTGCAGATGATGACTCAAAACAAAGTAACTTGTTTTCAACAATGTTTTCAATGTTTTCAAATGCTGTATTTTGCTGTTTTAGGCCAGCAGTCACTTTGTAAAGAAACATTGTGCCTAAAGAAACATACATGCGTTTTTGTAGTTTACACTGACACAATAGCTTTCAAAAGTTTGTCTTTCAGGCCCCCAAAATGGTACTGTCATGTCAATAAATGGACAAAAAGCATTACAAGTTTTTAGTTTTCTGAGGGTATTATATACACAACAACTAATGAACTAATGAGGGACAAGTGTGAGAAAAATCTCAATTAATAATCATGACAACCAAAGACAAGCGGGAACATGTGAACAAAGGAGACAGGAAACAAAGAGAAACAAACAAAAAGTCCTTGAAAATGCAACCAAAACACTGGCATAACATGATGGGTTATTTCTTAATTTACTGTACAACTTTTACTGTTCTTTCTAGCTATAAAGGTTGCAAGAGCCAAGGCATTTTCTTTATCTTTAGCTATTTGAACATTGTCAGCTCTGACATCAAACAGCCATTATTGGGTTAGGTTGAATTCTTCATTTAAAAGCTGTGTTTAAAATCTAAGAAACTGACAACCAAAATGTTCTACATGACCGTAACATATGGGTTACATCTGCCTTGCATGCATTGCAGCGACCACATGTTTCATCTAGTTTAGCCAAGTTGGTTTTACTTAAATGAATAAAGTAGAGAACTTTCATCTGAATCAGATCCCATTCAGCTTTTTCTCAGGTGACTTTAGATATGGTCTTGGATGAAGTGACAAACCTGAAGATATTGAGAGAAAGATTAAGATTTTAAGATTAAATTTAACAAGATCACTTTAATTAGCAAAAATATTACCAATAAAAAAGTCATGTAACTACAGGCCCAAATGCTGCCATTGTTTGACAGTTGAATCTAGTTTGACAGCCAAGAGAAGATGAGTATTGCATATGGGAGTTTCCCAGGGAAAAGCCTTTTAGTCCACTGAAAAAAAAAAAACGGATTTTGGCAAGAGAATCGGAAGACTCTGAAACAAATACAATAATCTGGGTTTAACAATTAATTTTACCAGCTAAAGACAAATATACAACACTCCATCATTGAAAGTAAGATTCAAGTTGAAGTATGGGATTGTAATTTGCTTTAAACAAAGCAAGTAATATTAATTCCTAAGTAAATCCTGATTTAGATATACAAAAGGGAAAGTTTGTATCCAAAATCTGAACGTCTTTATAGGGAAGAAAATACTTTTAGTGAAGTTTAGTTTATAACGTGGAAAGTACCCGTAGTCTTTTAATATTTTAACAACTTCAGAGATGTATGATAGATTTTTGATAAGGAAACTTTATATTCGACACCCATTCTTTTAATAATAAATGATCTGAGTGACGATAGTGGCTCTATAGCCAAAATAAACAGCTAAGGGTTCAGGCTTTCTGTCAGCAGCTTATGTGTGACACTGGCTGCCTTTGGCTGATGATAAAGCGAGTCCAGGAGAATTTTGAACCGAATCCAAATTTGTCTAATGTAAATAAGTAATTCCATTCGACTCTATCAAATGCATTCTCAGTGTATATAATCACTTCAGGACTAATGTCTGATACAGAGAATGCACAACATTTAAGAAGTTTTTAAATAATAATGGAGTGCCGTCCCTTAATGAAGCCTGTCTGGTCTTGTGAAATATCTGGTATTATATGCTCTTTTTTTTTTAGAGGCTAATACTTGTTTAGATCATATTTTAACATCCACATTTAAAGGGAAAGTTCACCCAAAAATGAAAATTCTGTCATCATTTACTCACCCATTCAAACCTGTATGAGTTTCTTTGTTTTTTGGGTGAACTATCCCTCTAAAAAGAAAAATCAGCCTATAGTATATAATCAAGGGCATCTTTATCTGGCTTCAGGAGAACTGGGATATGGTCCTGTGTTAAGGCCCGTTCACACCAAGAGCGAAGCGATTCCTAAGAAACGCTGTTGATATCTGAAATCACCCAAACAAACACGGCCCGATAGCTCCATCCCCAAATTTTAGGATATTATTAACCCCTTATTACAACCTAAAACATCTATTATAATGATATATAGTGTCTGTTTTATACGTTATTCGAAAATTGACAATCGCACTAGTTATGAATAAATCCGGTATAACAAGGAAAATATATTTTTATCAAAGTTAAAGTGTAAATTGCAGGTTAACCACCACAACCAATTAATGTGTAAATTAAAGTGCTCAATATGTATATATTAAAAAATTTCTGTCTTAAAATGCGTTAAAATAACATTTATTGGGGTTTCTTCAAAGGTAGCATGTTTTGTACAGTAATTGGGCGATGACGTCAGAAGAGGGAGCGCGGGCGGTAATGCACTCACTCTGTGTGTCCGGGTCGAGGGAGAATAAAACGACTCGCGGGACTCCCGCAAACTAGAAATATCTATGAATAAAACATAAAAACGAATACATTTTTAGTCATCTGTTGCAGAAAAGCAACAAGAACAACTAAAACAACATAGAAAGGATTTGCAGGCAGAGTTTCTATTTCTAACATCTTTGCAGCGCTGAGCGATGTAGCCAATCACAGACATGTGTTGATTTATTGAACCCAATATTGGCCAATCAGAAGCATTTACAATAGACGCCCCTCACCGCTCAAAACGGACTTTTTGTTCAGTGCTGAATTCTGTATGCTGGCAAATCCTCTAATTATAACAAACAAAGTGTATATATTATGAAAGCTTCATTGATAATAACAGATGTGTGAGATCGCGATGAACTGATGTCAGCTTTTTAGGAATTATTATGGGAGCGCACTTTGCGCGCAGTCATGCCAGACCATGCACGCAGTAGCCCGCTTGCTTTTATGTTAAAACAGTGGTTTGTTAATGCTTTAATAACAAATCATTTATCAGGAGCATGTATGCTGATGTGTATGGTGGCGACACGTAGGCTAACTTGAAAGTATTTGGAGGTACAGAAAAAAAGTCTTTTCGCCGGCGGGAGCGGGACAAAACACAAATGTTGCGGGCGGGAGAAAGTAACATAGAAAGTAGTTGAGAACGTCAATTATAACGTCCCACGTAATAAAAAATAGTCGGGTTTAAATCGGGCTCAGGCTCATAATTACAGTTAATGTGTTGATTTTTTTTGGGCCCGATCTAAGCTCTACCTCGGGAAGTTATGCTAACACTTACAGGCACGAATCAGCCGTTTGTCCTTGGGGAACTTGTGGAGCCTCTCCCCCGTTTTTGATGTATTCGTACATCCCGCACAAACACAATAGTTAACCATTTTTGCTAGCTAGGTCTCCAATATAACGTAACTCCAGGCCTGGAGCATAGACAGTAAAAGCTTGGAGTACCTGTTATGACGTCACGCCCAGCCTAGAGGAAGCGTGCTTAAAACCACTGTAAAACGCACCAACTTTTCATATTATATTCAGCATTTTGGTATAAAAAACATAAAAAAAACAATGGTGGGCGGTTCTTATCTTTATGTTTAGTAAGCACATTGCATTATCTTCGTGAAAAATGTAACCTGCAATTTACACTTTAACGTCATCCCGATTGGGTGCGTAAACACTGACCAATACTATTTGTTTACTGAAACGATGACCTGATGCAATAATATACCGCCCTTGGGATCTGAAATCGTTCCAGATGCAGTAAATAGTGTTGTGTTGTGAATTATTATCACTACGCCCCAACACATATGGGTAAAACTGGAGTAGTAAACCTGGCCAACCCAAGGTTTCCTAAGTCTGTTATAATTTTCAGTAAGTGTTTCCTGTAGAAAGGCTATTTATATACTTAATCACATCTATCTTTTTAATCTCCATCTGTATTTCCTCATATAATACATTCAAGATTTGTCCGTTTAATAAAGACAAACCGCAGCTCACAACCATCTCTCGACTGCCAGTGATCCAAGTCCATATCCTTTTGAGTTTTTTATTTTCCCTCAGAGCTCGCGACCTAATGTAACCAGAAAAGCATGAAATATAAAATCAGGCATACAAATAAGTGTATAAGCGGACCACACGCACTATTAACAGACACAATACTGCATTAACAAAACGATAAATGCAAACCATCATTTTTGGGCCAATCAACGGTAAAGTTATTAATCATCAATACTATTATACAATACTATAGACCCCTTTTCAGTTGGTAAACATGATAACGTTAACGTTTTTATGTGGGCGGAGCTTAGGTGGAGGCAGAATGATCGCTCTGGCCGCTTCACTAACGCTAGTTTGTACATTTTTTTGGCTTGTTTTTTAACAATGACGGGAGAAAATCAGATTTTATCTTAATGTGCAAGGTCACTCACTGTCCAGGACCGCGATTGTTATTTGCAAAAGTTAATTTGATTGGCCGACCCGTTCACGCTCACTCAATGGATGGGCGATCTGACAGGATTAACGTTACCTCGGGTGAGTGAGTGGCCTGACTTCTACACCTGATAGAGAAACCGAGCGTAAAGACAAACTGAGGGCATATAAATCTTTAGATGCCTATAACTATGTGATGAATGGTCTTGACTTGTGGCAACGTTACATTGCGCGGTCCTGCCCAGCGCCAAGGCCAGAAGACGACAATGTAAAGAGTGACATTACAGTGCAATTTTAATGATGTGAATATTTTCTAGAAATAAAAATACGTTTTATGTATTAAATTATATTAATTAACTATGTATTTGATTATTCTTTCTTACCTGGTTCTTCAAAAAGTCTTTCACAATCAATCACAACAATGTATACAATCATAGATGATTCACAAATAATCACAATAATTTAGAAAACATTATGCAATAAAATTTCAAATTGGATCCTGTAGGTGATTCTAGCACCCAGAAACACAACAAGATGACATTTAATAAAAATAATAATAATTTAATATCCTTATTATGTAGCCGAATCTGTGCTGGTTTGTATTGGCCGCCTCCAGTTTTTACTTTGTTTTGCCTCCAGCTAACGCCGTGACGTAATTGTGACCTCGGCGCAAAAGGGGCGCTATAGCCTGTTAAATGTGCAGTAAGCGATATCTGAGACATGCTGTGGATATTTAAAATCACCGAAACCAACACGCCCCTACCCAGAAGGATCACACCCCTATTTTGATAGCCCCGCCCCCAAATCACAAACATGTTATGCAACACAGACTCCTCCCCCTTAATGTGTGGACACGCCCCTTAGTGCTGATTGGCTACAAGTGTGTTTTGGTGCTCGGTCAGATCCACTTTCAACAGCGTTTCTCAGATATTGCTTACTGCACCTTTAATTAGCACAGATAAGAAAAGTGTGTTATATAATATAGCAGACCTGCACTTAAAGCATTTTAAACTTGCTATCAATTGCAGGATCAATGATATACTTAAAGAATTATGAAAATAGGGCATTGCAATTGTCAACACAGAGGAAAGCATTTAAACCACCCTAAAACAAAAAGTGCACTTAAAGAAAAAAAGGGTGCACTGAAATTTAAAATGTCTCAGGCCTGCCTCGTAGTTAACATAACTCTTCTGTAATTCTCAACATTGCTGCAATAATATCAAGAGTTATTCACGTGTAGCAATCTGCTGAGCTTCATCAGGCGTAGTAAAAAGCAATGTTTCATCCTCAGCGAACTGGGAGTCGTAATGCAGGAATTGTACATCCTTCTGGTACAGCAACTGTTGGACAGTTTTTAAAGCGAGACCGGCGGAGATGTCAGGATAGATCCTCAAAGAGTCCTTGTATTTTGCCTCATGTTGTCCGGCCCGTCTATATCGCTTTTTCCTTCTCCTAGAGTTTATGCAAACACACCTCGAGTGGGCGAGGAGGAGGACCTTCCCGTGGGTTTGGGCACAAAGATTGATTTCAATTTGGGAGAATTTTCAAAAAAGACTGGCCTTTCTCACCGTTCTCAAGACTGTTTAAAATCCTGTGATTTGCTGTCCGTGACCGGATTTAGAAGTCATCATCTTAGTCCAGTCATGTCGTGTTTTGCCTTTCAAAATTATATTTCGGCAGTAGCCAGCGCAGTGAAGTTATCGCCCATGAGTTTGTGCCACACAAGAGACACTGGAAACTTGCCCAAGTCTCCAGTAGACCATTCACTGATTCTTGAAGAGGCACCGTTGATTCTTGGATCAAAGCTGAGATGTTTTCTTTGAGCGAAGCTTGTTGGCTTTGTTCACTCCTGGCTCATTGAGATGTGTTGTTATCCGACGGGGCTTCTTAAGACTGCCCAGCACTATACTGGTTCTCGTTGTGGGCTGGGCGTCTGCGGATTTGTTCTTACGCATTTGTTCTTGCTATTTGATTTGTTCTTACTAATAAACATGATTTGGATGACTTAAATAGCTCTATTGAAGCGTGTATTATCAGAAACAGTTAGCTCTGCCGACACGCGTCTTAACCTCACATTGCCAAAAAAGGAGGAATGGTGATGTGTACTTCTTTTTCTTAAGGTTAACCAACAACCTAGAGCAAAAACATATGTTTTCATGCCGTTGAACTAATTAGTAAGCAGCAGAAGCATATTAGACATATTCTTTATAGACAGTTGAATGAACTGCTTGCTAAAATTGTCCCAAAATAAATGGGTTACAGATTTACTGTAAATTAAGGTAAAGGCAGTTTCTAAGTTTAAAGCTACTGTAGCTACTTTTCATTTAGTTAGATTTATTTTGTAACCATGTAAGTGTTTTATTGGCCTGTGAGAGGTATGAAGTTTTCTGTTTCCATCCCTCCACCTTTTTTTCTTTCTATGATTTGTAGAAGTGCCTTCTTGAGGAGACAGTAAGGCGTGAGTGTGAAGAAAGGGAAGAACTGACAGCAGCGCTGACACTGGCCAAAGAACAGCTTCAGGAACTCAGACACTCCACCCTTAAACTACACGAGAACCAGACACACACCCGACTCTCCAGATCCACAGTTATGAACTCAGACCTCCCCGTCCCCAGAGTCAATCCCAGCCCTTCCCACCCTCAGACACACAACCACAGCACGTCCTCCAGCGTGGGAAGAAGTACGGCGTCCTGGCATGGATCATCACGACCAACTCCCACCCTGCCCAAAATCAGCAAAGAGAGAGTCGCTTCAGTGAACGGCCTGTGCAAGAGCTTCGGCAGGATAAGGAGCAGACAGGACAAACTCTGATACCCCCTAAAGACCCCTAGATTGTGTGCTCAGTATTCTTCTAGGTGTCACGTCTGTTCATGTTTTGATGTCTTTTATTTTTGTATATTGTCTAGTGTCATGTGACTCTAGTGTCCCGAGACTATACGGCCCTGTCCCAAATGGCACACTCCGGACTTGTGGACTTCCTCAGAGTCCACACTTTGGTGACGTCATGTAGTGCAGACCTATAGGGCCCTTGGCACGAGTCCACGAGGGCGCATTGAGAGGTAGGTATTTTTAGGACAGACTCGATCGAGCCTTATCCCTCTCTCATTAGTCCCTTTATTAGATAAAAATCACAAATATATACAAATATTATACTATTTAGCATCGATCAAGAACAGGATTTATTTGAACCAATTCTTATCTCCATGTCAACTACACAGCCTGCTTTTACAGTTCTATATTTTGATATTGTGTATGCCACCTGGGCATTAGACAATAGATGCATGCTTATTTAAATGATGTATTGTACATAATAATACATAATGTTCCATTTGAACTAAGATTACAAGATTACAATAAGATTACAATTTTAACACATAATGAAAATTGTGTTATGGCTCAGTGGTTCATGTGGTTCAGTGGCTCAGTGGTTCATGTGGGTTGTCTACAAACCGGAAGGTTGGTGGTTCAATCCTCGGTTCCACCTGACCAAGTGTCGAGGTGTCCATGAGCAAGACACCTAACCCCAGCTGCTCCCGACAGGCTGGATGGCGCCTTGCATGGCTGCCGTCGCCCGTCGGTGTATGAATGAGTGAGTGAATGGGTGAATGTGAGGCAAATGTAAAGCGCTTTGGTGGCCATTGGGTCTGTGAAAGCGCTATATAAATGCAGTCCATTTACCATTTTACTATTTTACCATTTACCATTTACCAAAATGTGCGTGAGTTTCATATGAATTTACAGGTTTAAATATTACTATGTTTACATATGACTCATTAAAGCCCTGACATTCGGTTCTATTTATTTAATGAATCATAATGCGATCGTATTTTTCAGCACGCTATTATTAGCCTATTGTCACGATTTAGATCCAATGAAGACGATGATGATTGAAAGGTAACACGTTAGTTTAAAGTAACTCAGAATACAACCATTAGGTGAGACGGCGTGCAGCGCATAAACAGTATGCACTAGACACAAACAATAACCGGCACTGAACTGAAGACAAGCAGGAACTTAAATACACATGTGATGACGAGACACTGACACACAGCTGTGACCACTGGTCGATGACCATAATGTTTGTATAAACCGTAGGTAATAACTGGTAAAATCTACACCTAGGTCATAAAAACCGTAATGATACTTACACTTTTCAGACATGTTAACAATTGTCCGTGAGCGAAATCTCCTCCCATCCGTTGTCTGATTGGCCTTTCGCAAGGATTCCTGGGTAGTTAAAGTGTGGAGCCTGTGGGCTTCGCGGAAGACCGCTTCAATGGTGCAAAGGGGGCGCTGCTGAGCACACTTCAGAGTGTTAAAATGATGAATGGGACGGCTTACGGACTCGTAGACTCAGTGAGCACGCGCAATTTAAATCCACGAGACCGAAAGTCCACATGAAGTGCGCCATTTGGGACAGGGCCTACAGTAGTTTCGACATGGCGTGAACGCAGCATTTTTGGTGCGTTCTATTATTCTTCCGTGTCGGAGTTTCGACTAGGTAGACCAGAGCCGGCCGAGCCACTAAGCGACCGTTGCAATTGCAAAGGGCCCCGTGGCCAGCAGAGGGCCCCCTAGAGTCACTGCTAGCTAGTGGGGGGAAAAATCGCACAACAAAAGTAACATAAAATAAATAAATAAAAAGAAATGGACCAACAGCGCTCTTTATCAGGCATCATGATAAGCACAGAGTTGTTATTTATTTAGTTCTGTATTATGGCAAATCAACCGGGAGCTCCCCGCGAAGGCGCGCGCACGTCTTTATCCCGACTGCTATGATGTCACTCGTTGTCACTTGGTCAGTCAGTTAGCGACTCCGACGAATCGACAATGTCTGACAAGAAAGGAAAATATCTTTCTGACCAAGAAAAACGACAAAAAAGAGCCTGGAAGAAGAGAAGAAGCAAGAAGATAAAGGTACGTAAGCCTGTAGGCTTAATTTTCCGATTTCTGTAATATGGATAATCTGCACTAAAAGTCTTATATTAAAGGTTAACATTAGCCTAAATCGTGCTTGTATTAATTTTCTACAGTTGTTTAACTTACATGCTAATAACATGCTGCATAAAATTGGTTTAGTATTAGGCCTATACCATTTGCTGTGGTGCAGGGCTGCCAACTCTCACGCATTCAGCGTGAGACTCACGCAATTGAGCCAATTCTCACGCTCTCACGCCACACCCCCGATTTCTCACGCTGAAGTGTCAACCCGGTCGGTCAAATGCCTGAAAGATAAGTTTATGTAGATCTACCAGTTGAGCCATTCGTGATCGACTAGTTTTACCGCAAATTAGTTAAAATATCCTGTAATCTATAGCGAGCGAGCGTGCATGCGAGACAGATGTGTTGAGCTCCTAACGGCGCGCTCCTAACCGCGCACGCGCACGACGGCAGAGAGGTGATTAAGCGAGCTTGCGTGTCTTTCGCAACACAATCCAGTGGACAGTTACACTGTATTGAGACAGTTGAGAAATAATAATATTTTTACAGTTTTTAACAATAATTGTCATTGTTGAACCCTTGCTCTTATTATGTTTCTGATTTCTCAGTTTTGTCATTATTTTAGCAAATATTTTATTTTATATGTTTTGAGACAGTTTGTTTTAAGAAGTTTCACACAGTTAGTAAAAGAGTAAAGTAAAAGTTAAAACTTTTTTATTTAAGTAGGCATTTATTTTTTATTAAGTAGGCCTATTTATTTTGTATTAATACATAACCTTACTGTTTTCATTCATAATGTATCATTATTGCGTGACATTTGTGTCAATAATCGTCAAGCACAGGGGACTTCGTGTAGTGGGAGGGGGCCCCCAAATCAAATTCTGCTTAGGGCCCCCAAAAGGCTCGGACCGGCTCTGAGGTAGACAGACGTTGCCTAGCAACACGTGCCCTTTCCTTGGATTTCCCAGCTGAGAAGTCGGATAATCGTGAGGACACCGAGCAAGAATATCCGATACGGAATCCAAGATGGCTGCGCCCTGTGTTACTTGTGTGAATTGTTTTCATTGTTTTGTGGACCGCTTTGGTTGTTTAAATGACGATTTTAATTACTGCAATTCCTCACTGCGTCCGTATCACTGCCTGTGGGTATGGGAATCGGTCTTGTTGTGAGAGCAATATTAAATGAAGCCTCGTTTCAAACGGGTGTTACTAACGTGGCTAGCGTTGCTAACAGAAGATAAACTAAAACATGAAATAAAGGGAAAATTTTAGAAGTTCAAATGGCTGCGTTTTAATAAGCGCCTGGTACTCGGCCAGTGCTACCATAGCAACAACAGCAATGTTTTTTCTCCAACTCGGATGCGCAAAACCATCGCAAAACATACCAGAACGCTTGAAGTGTGGAAGTGGCGTCATATCCGAGGGCCGAGAATAAAAGTCTCTGGTTCAAAGTTCAAGAGTTTAGCTGGAAGAGAGTGAATTTGAACTTATGTCAGTCAGGTTGGAATTAACTATTCAAATTCCAAAAAAAATGTGAACATGATTGTTTATTCCAACCGGACCGTCATAAATTCACTTTCTTCCAGCTAAACTCTTGAACTTTGAAACAGAGACTTTTATTCTTCCTGTACAAAAAAAAGGTTTGCAACTTATGCTATTATACTTAATACAAAAAGTACACTTAAAAATGTCCTTGAGCTCTAATTAAGTATACTTCCTAAAATAATTTTGTTTATTTTATGTTTGGTTGAGCTGTGTGGCCTGCAATCCTCCTCCACACTTCCTGCTATCTAAACGGTCTCTTAACTCTAAATCCCATAGTGAATGGAAGTCTTTAAATGAGTGCCAACTGAAGTCACCGGGGAGCATTTGTGTTTTGTAAATGTCAATCTCGTAAAACGGAAGGCAGGAAGCCGAGAATAATCATTTCTTTGTATGATTTCATCATGTTTATGGAGGCGAACAGGCTCTTACTGTATACTGTGCATACTGAATTATTACTTGTTCTGACAGGTTTTTTTGTTTAGTTTTTTGGACAGTAAAGCAGACATATTCATCTTCATAAACGTCAGAAGGTAGAAGTGAAAAAGGAGTGCACTTTCATTTTTGTTTGGATGGATCTTTGCTGATAATCAAAAATGAATAAAGCATGCATGCCTCAGAGTTACTGAAAAAGGCAATCGTGACTTCATTTCTTTTAATTGTAGCGTTATACCTAACAATGTGGCTTTATATCTCACAATTGTATCTTTATATCACAATTGTGACTCATATTGATGTCTTTATATCACACAACGTGTCTCTTTCTTAAATTGCAAGTTTATATCTTACAATTGCATCTTTGTTCCAAAATTGTGACTGTATATCTCATATTTGTGACGCTACCTCATAAATGGGACTATATCTCACAAATTTGGCTTTGTCTCGTAATTATGACTTTAAATCTCACAATGGCAACATTGTTTCTCACAGTGTTCTTTTTTATCTTTGTCTCACAATTACCTGGTGTGTTTTTACTAGGTGGAAACGAGCATCTGTCATTAGTGCTGACACATGAATAAGTCACATCGATTCGAAAATCCAGGACGTTTCCCTGCTTTAGGAATAGGAATAGGCTTCAGCATCCCTGCGACCCTACATACGACACGCGGTTTGAAGAACGGATGGATGGAAGGATGGATGGATGGACATGGTAAAGGTATTGTTTGATAACACCTCTGTCTCCATCTGGTGGTCTAGTGAAATCATTACAGTTTCTTTTAACAAACCTCTCAGGATATTAATATGGGCCCGTATTCCTAAAGAATCTAAGAATCCTTTTAGAAAACTCTTAATTTAGCTTAAAAACTTTTACGTAGGAGTCTTAGCTTAAGAGTGATTCGGGACCGATCTGAGAGCAACTCTGAGTAAGGAAAAGACAAAAACTCTCATCTTAGTGAGGAGGCGGGGCTGACCCCGTTGCTATGTATGACACAATCTTTTGAAGACTGTGATTGGTTGGTTGTCCAAGAAGGAAAAAAAAGAGCCATTTTAAGTATAGAGTTTACTCACACACACACACACACACACACGCACATTATATTTATGTATATAAATCCTTTTTTTTACCTTGCTGTTAATTTGATTGGCTTAGAATGATAAAAATTGTTCCACTCTTTCCAATTACACTGATTGCTGTCTATTTAAGTGGTGGTTTGAATGTTTGTTTTGAAAACATGGATTAAAAAACAAGAAAGACGAGAAAGCCTGACTGGTCAGAAGAACCGTGTTTACTGTTAGCCGAGTTAGTGGATGAACACTAGGCCGTCCTTAAAGGAAAATTCGGGCAGGGTGTCACAGCATGGAGCGAGAAGCGGACGTGGGAGCTTATAGTGCACATTATTAACGGTTCATTCCCCTGCTTGTGCGCACCAGGGAAGCCTGCTATATTCATAAATACAGTTTTTTGAGCCTGCAAGGTGGGAATGTCCAGTGGAAACTAAATGAACTGCGACACAATAAGAGGTTCTGAAAGTGCTGTAATGTTTGTGTGATCACTGCTTACAGAAGGTTGTCACAGACCCAAATCACTATTGCTTTATTGCATTTTCCCATTTGCCAAATATCTTAATGTAGTGATCATTTCTGGCGTTATGGCATTCCTGCGCTGTGTCGGAGATATTAGCGTGTCTCTAATAAGATCAGTCACAAACATGATCACTGCACAATCTCATCTATAGTGTCTTATTAACTCACTGTCGTCATCTATTGTCTGCATCACATTTCTTCTCCCTCTTCATCGTTCTGTCATTTTCTCCTCTGCTAAAGAAACTCTTAAGCCTCTTAAAAGTCCTCATCCATACTCCTAACAATTTTGACCTTAAGACCTCTTTTAAGGGTTAAGATGCTTTCTGAATTACTTTTTTCTTTACTAGGATTTTTTCTTTAATTTTAAGAGTAAACGCCCACATTTCTAAGAATTTTCTTAGAATTTTGTCACTAGGAGCTACTTTTTACATTAAGATTCTTTAGGAATACGGGCCATGGCATTTAGAATTTGACTTAATCAGCCTTTTACATTTTAGTTCCCTTACAGTCCTAGTGTGACGAGAACCGAGAAATTTCAATATTTTAGTAAACATAGGGTGATATCAGGTAAAATGGGCCATTTAAGGTTTGGGGGTCCCAGCCCCTCTGGAGTTTAGAGTCAATGACTGCAAAGGATTTCAAACTGTCATAACTGTGGTTGACAAGTAACAGGTGATTTGATTGGTTTATGGTTGCTATGGTGGGCGGGGGAATCATTCAAATCAAGACTACACCAGAAAGCTGCATGGTAAGTAGCCTGGCATACCAAATCTAACTAAACTATTATAAGGATGATAAATTTAAAAAACATTTTTTTTTTTTTAAACATGCACATAAAAAAAACTATACATAATATCTGTCTGATGGCATCAATCAGAAATAATGTTGTTAGTTTGGTATATGAACATATTTTTTTTTTGAAAAAGTGATGTTTTTCTTAGCGGCCCAATTTACCTTAACCCACTGAGGTAAAATGGGCCACATGGTTTCAGCTGAAATGGGCCATCTGTGACAGACAGACAGACACACACTCTCTCACCATGACCCCCCAACAGTAATAATGGTAGTAGATATTTTATTTACAGTGAGTATGGCAAACGAGAAGGAAGCGAGAGGAGAGGAGAGAGGGAGAAAGAGACAGGAAGTGAGAGAACAGTTGATGAGAAAGGAATGCAGAGGAAATGAGAGGTGACAGAAAGAAAGAAAAGAGAGGAGGAACAAGGACCAGAGAGGAAAGGATACACAGATAAAACAGGGAGAGAAAGGAAGGTCAAACAACTACAATCTGTGGAAAGTTGAGAGGATGAAGGGGGCCTTGAATACAGGGAGGGAGTGAAGAAAGGAATTACAGTGAGTGTGCACCTCTTATCACGAGCATGGGGTGTGCGCCCAAAGGACCCTACGGCTGCTGAGGAATGGGTCAAATGTGCCCCATGTTCTGCCTGGTTTCATGAGAGCTGTGGTGAAGACAGAGAATGGTATCTGTGATGACAATGGGTTCATTTGCAAAGACTGTGTTTGAAAAATGTTTTCATCACACACATATCAGTTATCAATTTTGAATGTGAATTTTTGTAATTTGCACATCGTTCTAAATGTGTTGTTCACACACACACACACACACACACACACACACACACACACGCACGCACGCACGCACGCACACATAGACATCAAAAGACATTCCAATAGACGTTCCAAAATTGACTTTTTAAATTGCACATTTGAATATGTGGGTTTGCACCCACAATTTTATTTTTAATGGCACATATGAATATGTTTGTTTAATGCAGTTAAATGTTTAATGCAGTTTAAATGTTATGTGGCTGTATAAGCAATTGTGTTTTAAAATTAAAATTGATGATAAATAACTATTTCCCATTGTAATTTAAGCAGCTCATCCAAAAAAAAGTTGGCACAGCTGATGTTTCAAGAACTGTAGGGCCTAAATAATTATATTTTATTCCATAATTTCAACACAAAATTATCAAAAACAGTCATTATTAATCATACAAACACATGGAAAAGGCATATATGGTATTGTAGTATTGTCCCAAACGATTTACCAAAAAGTGGCCCAATTTAGCTGATATCACCCTACTTGAACATACTTAAGTGAAAGTGAACATATTTCCAAGTTTAATGTTGTCTTATATTGTTTATGAGATTTACATCAAGATGACCAGTGAATACTCAAGTACTTGCCATTTGCCTAAAACTAAAAACTTCAACAGAATATGTCACACCTTAGTATTAAAATGTAGATGTGGCATGAGCGACTCCTATGATAAGGAAAGATAAGTAAATAAGTGAATTTGTTCCTTCTTACTGATTTTCACAAGATTTAGTTAGTCATAATCATTAGACTTTGCGCATATCGATATTGCAGATGATATAAAAGTGCAAATTGAAAGAGCACTGATCTAGATCTTGATTATCAGATTATAAAACTTGATTGATTTAAACTTCTAGTGGGACTAGTTTAAATCAATCAAGTTGATTAAGCTTAGCTAGTCTGGTTATTTCTAATAAATTCAACCATGAGTTTTTCTGACAGTCAGTGACTCAGGCTACAGAAATGAATGAACAGTCTTCTCTTATTAAAAAGCTAAAAATAAGTTTTCTGTAAAAACTGTATGTCTTGGTCATATAAACACACTATCCCTGACTCTCCACTTTCCACTCAGTCAGTCATTAGTCACCTTGAACTGGTCAAATGTCTCCTTTATGATTGGGCCAAGATAGTGACAATCTTTCCATTTATGTCATGTTTCTACTTCGTTGCTTGGCAGTGATTGGCTGCATGGATGAGGAAGTAATGAGTCTTCTGTCTGGTTTAGCATGAATATGGCCATCTCTTCACAGACCAGTCCATGTCGTGATATAACCCAACCAGCATATTCTTGGTCTTCCACAACTAAAAACTTCTACTAACCCTGTCATGATACTAACTTGAACGGTATCGCCTAGTTGTCTCATTACATGAGCAAAATAGCGTAACTTGCAGGATTTAATGTGATTCATTAGTTCGCTTGTTGTTCTAGTCAATTTGTATACCTGCTCAGTTGTCATCAGTTTTGTCCATGGAATTCATAACAACTTTCTAATGAACTTGTTCTCAAAAGCCTGGATGCGCCGTTTACGTCCTCCTTCTTTAGGCCCCGTCCACGATTCGCAACTGTATGTTGCAACTGGCCAAACTAGGGATTTCATCAAACGTAGTTTGGTGAGAGTGCTTACTGATTTGTTCTTCCATATCTTCGTGAGCTTCAACATTAACACCATGCCCATTGCCGATCTCGATATTACTTCGATTGTACAATCGGCATCATACGACACTTGATTACCCAGGTATATAGCCTACAGAAATGAACCTGTTCTAACTTGTTTCCATCCACTCGGATCTCAATTTTTTAATCAGTATTCGTCATTACTTTTGTATTGATTGGGCCAAGGTATAGTGACCATGTTTCCATCAGGGTTCCTCAAATCCGGCCCTGGAGAGACGCGTATTCCATGGGTTTTGCAAACAGACACATTTTGAAAAATCCTGAATTGCCTTTGACATTACATGATTCAGAACAATTGAACAACAACAATTTTACAAAAAAATATTGGTGATCAAGAACTACAGTGCAATTGCTAATTTATAAATAAAAAAGGAGTAACTTGTTCCACTGCAAATATCTTTTATCTCTACAGAATTCATAGATGCCATGCACCTACGTCACTACCAAATAGACCAGCGCCATATTTACGACCGATCTCGCCCGGTATGGGCGCCCAAACTGCCCATTTGAATGAGAGAGAGAGAGAGACAGAGATACCTGGAGAAAATTTTAATTTTAGGCTCCGTGTTACCCCCAGTTTTCTTTTGTCCATTATTATCTGCCCCAATTTGCCTTCCATGATATATATATATATATATTTATCTTGTGCATAACCCCTCCCCATACAGTGGGGATCGCTTGAAGGCTTTCAAGAGTACCGATGCATATCAATATGCTGTGGCTGGATGGGTAAAAGACGTAAAAGTGCGGCACCTGGCCACCAAGGATTTATATTTAATCATGGGAAATGTAGGTATTATAAAAAAAAAATCAAATGTATGATTTTGGTGGTATAGTTTGCTCTGACTAGGTAGCGAGTTGTTAGCTAGCTAAGTGGCTCAGCTGGTAGCTTGCCAGCTGTTAGCCACGGCTCACGGCTAGCTGTCATTAATCTGGATTAGGCTTGTCGCAATAGTCAATAAATCAATTAATCGCACGATTAAAAAAAAAAGAGCTCGATAATTTTTCTGGCCGCGATAATTTCCATTTGCATGCTTGTTTGTTTTCCTCGTCTCTCTCTCTCTCTACCAAAGAGACTGGATGACAACTCTGTTTAAGACATAACCGACATATTTTACGTGAATGCTCTCCAAAAATGGACATTTACACATAATGTTGTGTGTATTTGTCCATTCAGACACAAAACAGAGCTCAATTCATTACCAGAGTTGGGTAAGTTACTCAAAAAAAGTAATCCACTACAAATTACCAATTACTACTTTAAAATTGTAATTTGATTACATTACTGATTACTGCATGTAAAAAGTAATCTGATTACTAATTACTTTACTTTCAAGTTACTTTGAAAACATATTAAAACTACACAAAAATACACTACAAAGTGAAACTCAGTTCTTTCCGTAATTTAATTGTGCGAGCTCTGTGGACCCCAGCCCATTCTCATCCCTAGGCGTCATGAAACTGACGCCTTGGGAATCATTTTGACCATGCTTCAATATTCGACGCTTTAGGCACCCTTTAGCGTCAGTTACATGACGCGATCCTAGGGCGTCATCTTGCTGACGCTTTACCTTTAACGTCAGTTAGATGACGCTATCTAATCCTAACCCTACCCCAGACCTAAACCTACCCGCGTCATCTAACTGACGCTTAGGTAAAGTGTCAGTAAGATGACGCCCTAGGATCGCGTCATGTAACTGACGCTAAAGGGTGCCTAAAGCGTCGAATATTGAAGCATGGTCAAAATTGTCATTTTAGTGACGCCTTGGGGTGAGAATGCGTTGTGGACCCATAGACTATTATGTCTATGTGTGGACCTCCCCCCCTTCTGCCCGCGAGTCGTCAGGGAAACGGGCCAGCCCGCTGTAGTGTCGCGCCGTTAAAGCGCCGTACTCAGCGGGTCCCCGAGCCTTCTCCAGCCCGTTAAAGCTCGCCGGTGCGCCTGCCAGCTTCACCAGCTTCACTCGAGTCACTCACTGACGGACAACGGCCGCCGCGAGCCGCCGCTTCCGCCTTTAATGACGACGAGATAGCTGCATCTGTAGAGAAGGACCGCGGCTAGCTTTCTTTACGTTATAAGAAAGCTACCCCGCCCCCGCCCCCCGTAGACGTCTCCGTCCATTTTAGCAGCCGCGTTCTCCGGTAATTCATTAAAGCGCATGCTTATTAACTGACGCAGCCGCGCCAAACGTGATTAGAAATGTATTTTACTTAATATTTTTTCTTAACAATACATTTGTAACGTAAGTAACTTAATTTTATTGACATTAGTAACTGTAATCAAATTACATACATTTTAAATGTAATGAGTTACATTACTGCGTTATCACGAAATGTAATTACACTACAGTAACGCGTAGTGTACTTTGTACTTAGTTACTTTGTAACGCGTTATACCCAACTCTGTTCATTACTCGCGCGCTGTATAGGGGTCTATGGCTGCACGCTTCGGGTGTGTGCGCACAGAAAGATGAGACATGATACAAAATGAGACAACCACTTCTTTCTTCTATCCTTTTCTTTTGGTATGGAAAAAATACCAGTTCGGGGTTCCGCTTCCGGCTGTTGTTGCAGCCAACTGCACAACATATTGCAGGCATTACTGAGAGCGTCGGTCGTAAAGATGGCGGCGCAAAGCTACAGTGACGTCAATTTTGTTTGATGTCATTGTCCAGCTCAGTTCAGTGTCAATGCAGGCAGATCAATATTATTGTTTAATATGAAAAATGTTAAATTTAATGTCCCCATTTTGTTTTTGTCAGAAAGACCACACACCCTGTTCACAGTGTTTCCCAACCCTTCTTCTTCTTCTTCTTGAGTTTAATGGATTCCCAACCCTGTTCCTGGAGGCACACCAACACATTTCCCAACTCTTCCTAATCGATCACACCTGAATCAACTCATCAGCTCGTTAGTAGAGACTCCAAGACCAGAAATATATGGGTCAGAAAAGGGAGACATCCAAAATGTGCACTGTTGGTGTGCCTCAAGGAGCAGGGTTGGGAAACACTGCACTAACAGACCACGTTTTAGAGTTGTTACACATTAACACATTAACTGTTTCGAATTAGTGCTCTGATTGTTGTCTGATAGATGAAATGTCAAGAGCCATGGAGTCTGTTATATCACAAAGTAGGTTACAGACAAGCTTTGGTTGCAGTTTTGTCTTATTGACCTTCATCCAATACGGACCCAGGGCATAAAAATTAGAAGAATATTTATACGATATTTATACATGCATGGCCTTCTGAAATACACAGTTATTATTAGTCAGTAGCACTATTAAGTGGTCGGATATTTCTAAATAACATGCCGCAAATCCCAAGCACAAATCTTCAGCAAAGAGTGTTTCAATATGGTTTATCCTACATGGAGTTCATTATTGACCTTGCATTGTGCAGACAGTTGCCTTAACATGTCTCATAAATGATTAATTGAACACAATCACTGCGTTCCTGACATTTATATAATAAATCCACTGCATCACTTTATTGTGTATTAATGTTTTATTTGAAGAAAGAGTCATTTTTTCAATTAAATGACTAATGTATCATGTTCTGGTAGACGCTGAAGAGATTTCAGACAGTGCAGTCTGGAAACACTTTCTTTTTAGTTTTTGCTTTTATTGAAACAGGGCAGTTATACAGAAACGTGACAGGAAACATAGTGAGACAGAGGATAATTGGGTTGGGAAATGGCCACAAGCCACGACTCGAATTTAAATCAGCCATAACAACCTAAGACTATCGTCTGTGTTTCTGGAAACATCAGAGTTGACATAAACCTGCTCCAGAAGTCATCTTTCTGAGGGCAGAGCATGAAAAGTTGAGCAATCACATGTGCTTTGACAAGGAGACACTACATAGACATAAAGAGCAGGATACAGCTGCAACAGTCTGAGAATTCTGGGAATCTGGGACAAAGTTCATCATGGCAGACTCCATGGCTCTTGACATTTCATCTATCAGACTACAATCAGAGCACTAATTCACCACAGATCAGTTTAGGCAAATAATTCAAAATGCCTCATTTTTTCCACAACTCTAAAATGTGGTCTGTTAGTGAACAGGGTTGTCTTTCTTCTGATCTGAAACACCACAAATATCTTTTGTAAAATGTCTATATAATTTATGTAGGCATAATAAAATCACTCTTGCAATGGGAGTTTTGGCATATGCCCAAATGTGGTGGTCATTTTAATTCCTGTTAGCAGATCCTCAACCCAACCACAAGATCAACACTTTCCTCACCCTAAAACCACTAACATAACAGAAACTTTTAAATATCAACATAATAGAACATTAAACACTAACAAGTCTCTCAATTTTTCTCTTGCAAAAAAAAAAAAAGAAGTATAAAATAACATTTTGATTCAACATTTACTCTCCCAATTCAGCCCTGTGTGATGGGAACGCCTGTTTGATTGGGTTACTTAATTGAAACTAAATTTTGTTATTTCAAAATGACAACATCAAGTTAAGTCAAAGAGAAACCGTTTCAAGTCAGTTTAACCAGATGCAATCACATTTGAACCAGAAACCTGATACAATGAAAATGTATGTATATGTATGTGTGTCATGGCGATGGTAGACCAGCTCCAACACGGAGTCCCTCCATCCATTTCGGTCAGAGTCTGCAAGCCTCGACGATGTTTAGACTCATTTTTTCCAGATCCTCTTCCAAGTTGTTGAACCATCTTTTCTTTGGTCGCCCTCTCCTCCTCGTCACGTGGACGTGGCCGAATAAAGCAACATTTGGAAGTCGTTTTGTTTGCATTCGGACTACGTGTCCAAAGTATCCAAGTCTCTTTTTTCGAATTCGCTGTACCACGTCAATTTCCATCCCCAACTCTCTTCTTATGTCGACGTCTCTTATTTGGTCTCTTCTCGTCACCCCTTGGATTTTCCGTAATCAATTCATTTCAAACACTCTCAGTTTATTCTTGTCTGCTTCTCTTGGTGTCCATGTTTCTGAATTATCCAATAGTGTGTTGAGTGCCAAGGCTTCATAAACTCTTATTTTTGTAAATCTGGAAATGTCTTTGGATTTCCACATGGAGTTCAAATTTTGCATTGCCCCACACGCTAGTCCAATTCTTCTTCTGTGGTCCTGTTCTGTAGAGGCGTCCTCAGTAATATCTCCTCCCAAGTACACAAATTCTTCTACCTGCTTAAGTTCCTGGTTCTCTATTTGGATGAATACTTTGGTCTTTTCCCGTCCAATATGTTGTACTTCTGTGTTTCCTGTGTTGACCTTCATGCCTATCCTTGTACACTCCTCTACAAATTCTGTTGATCATTACTTGTAGGTCATTCCGGTTTTCTGCCAAAGCTGCTATGTCGTCCGCAAATCTGAGGTTGTTGATGATTCGTCCATTTATGACTGCTCCTTCCTTCGCCTCTTCCAGCGCACTTGCCATGATCACCTCTAGAAAGATATTAAAGAGAAGTGGACACATCGTGCAGCCCTGTAATACTCCTACTATTGTTTCGAACCATTCAGTCACATCAGCTCCTATTCTTACAGCGCTGTATGTACCTTCATATAAGCTCTCTAATATTCTGACAACTTTTTCTGGGTATCCTAAACTCCTCATCACAGATTCCACAATCCAGCTCTCCACACACTATCAAATGCTTTTTTGAAGTCAAGTCAAGTCAAGTCAAATATATTTATATAGCGCTTTTCACAATACAGATTGTATCAAAGCTGCTTCACAGTATCAATCAAAACAACTTAAAGGGATACTCCACTTTTTTTGGAAATAGGCTCATTTTACAACTCCCCCAGAGTTAAACTGTTGAGTTTGACCGTTTTTTAATCCATACAGCCGATCTCCGGTTCTGGCGGTACCACTTTTAGCATAGCTTAGCATACATCATTGAAGTGGACAAGACTATTAGCATTTCTAAAAAAAAAAAAATGACCAAAGAGTTTGGATATTTTTCCTATAACTTGTTACATGTGCGGGGCGTGGTGTTTGGATCCCGGCACATCTGTTTAGTTTGGTTTCGGTTCTGTGTCGGGATTCGGAGATTTCTGCTCCCCGTGTTTGTCCTCTGACCTCTGTTGTGAGTGCCCAGGATCTTGTCGTGTGAGTGTGCGGTTTCGCGTTCGCTCGGGCTGTAAGCTCTTCACGTGTTTTGTGTAGCATGCGGTTCATGTTTACATCGGCCGCATGCTTTCATGACATGTTTTGTCTTGTGCTATGTAGCACATTGCTTGTGTTTTCCACTCGCTGTGGGCTTTCATGTTGTTTTGTGTGAACACATGGCTTATAAGTGTTCTCATCGGCTGCGTGTTCATGTCTCGTTGTGTGTGAGCACATGGCTGGTTATTTGCTTTAATGGCCATGGCTTGTGTTCTAGTCATGTTTGGTGTGAGCACATGGCTTGTCATGTGTTTCCTTGTGCCATGTGCTCTCCTGTTGATTGTCTAGCCCAGGGATAGGCAACGTCGATCCTGGAGTGCCGCTGTCCTGCAGAGTTTAGCTCCAACCCTGATATAAACTCACCTACCTTTAGCCTAACCCAGGGATGGGCAACTTCGGTCCTGGAGGGCCACTGTTCTACAGAGTTTAGCTCCAACCCTGAAAAAATCACCTGCCTTAACTTTCTAGTAATCCTGAAGACCTTGATTAGCTTGTTCAGCTGTGTTTGATTAGGGTTGAAGCTAAACTCTGTAGGACAGTGGCCCTCCAGTTTACCCGGCAAAGCTTTAAAAGACGAGCAAATAATGAACTTTTGTGATTACGAATAAGTGCAGTGTCCTGTAAGTGTAGCTCTACCGCTGCATTAACATTTGATGTGAATGTACGTTGAGTTTTACAGTATTGGGACTTAAGCGTTGTTTATACATTTGCCTGGCTCCGCAGCGCTGCCTGCGCGCCATGTTTTTTTATAAAACATGGGCCATAGTTCAAATGGCTTATGTCTGCTATTGTAGGCTCATTTTGTAATTTTAAGCAACTACTAGACTCACAAACTGGGTGCCGGTGTGATGAGTCGTATATGCTCTAAGCGTGCAGTTACAAAATCTGCCGTGCACACACCAAGCGAAATGGGCCCTTGCACACCTTTGCGATCGTGCGGACGCGGCGAGTATAAAAACTTGAGGTGCCAGAACTGCGGCTGATAGAATGTACGCTGTAGCACGATACTACCATATTTATTCAAAAGCAGATCGTGGAGACAATAAATCATCCACGATCAAAAATCGTGATATCGCATAAGCACAAGTATAAAATGACTGTTATCATGTCTGAAAACAAACACAAGTAACGGAGTTTACAAAACTGTATCACACGCGTGCTTTTCATAGATGTCGCTCTGTACAGCCCTGTACAGGACCATTTTTAATGAACGTTTGCTGTAGGTTTACTAGGCATCGAGATATCTGAACATCTTTGCCAAGCGCAAACCAGTACAGAAGTAATCAATAAATTATCGGGGAGGGTCATGCCTTTTTTCACAATCATTTTGGAGGGTCATAGAAATAAATTATGGCTGGCGAAGGGAGGGTCAAGTCTATTTTGACTATAGATCTCAAAACTCCTCCGGTAGCCCCTTAAACAAAAAACGAATAGTCCATAAGTTATGAGATAATGTTATACCTTAAGAAAATATGAGTCACTGACATAAGAAACCAAGTAAGTACACTTTTTGTTTTATTTATGATAAGATCAGTGTTGCGGCTTCTTCGTCACTGAAAGGAAATGATGAACTTGGACCAGCACATAGCCAAGAAGCGACAGGTCCTTGATAGCAGGTCCGGTATCTGTGCTCACCTCTCATGTTCTGACGACATTGACTTTATTTTCTTTATGTTTGGGCTACTAGACCCCAATACTATACTTGTAAAGTTAATAATGCTAATATTCTCAGAGCCAGAGGTGGAGTAGCCAAAATCTGTACTCAAGTTAAATATAGAAATAATTCTTCAAGTAGAAGTAAAAGTAATAATTACTTGAGTAGAAGTAAAAAAGTATCCAATAAAAAGTTACTAGTTACTTTGGATCTGATTCAGAACAAGCAAGATGATGATGATGATGATGACAATGAAGCATGTTTTACTATAGGGATGTTTTCTCTCCATTATGTCCAAGCATGAAAGATGGCGTGTCAAATCGTACAGTACTTTTTAAAATAAAAAACTAAAATGCCTCCTCTTTGTTAGTAGATAATCTGACAAAGTAAAAACTGTCTGATGTAGATTCTTCTTTAGGTACACCAATCAGAAGAGCTTTGCTTGTAAAGTCCTGATATCAACCTAATACTGTGTATTTTTTTTTTTTTTTTTTCTGCAAGGGACTGGATATGGGAACATCAACAACAGAACAACATTACAGCAATCAAAGCAATCTCTGATGGTCTGATTAACAGGTGTGGTTTGGCCAATTCTTTGAACAATATTTTCTAAGTCACTGACATGGTATGAAACCCATGAATTTACACACACCCAAAATCCCACTACACCCTTTCAAGCATCAGTCAACCCACACACTGGTATATTGTTCCCATCTTTTCTGCAGGATTTCAAGCATCTGAAATCAGACACCTTGTAGTCACAGGAATGCCATCTCGCCAATCTTTCTGTTGATGACATCAGTGTTGTTACGTACATGAAGGTTCTTGAGTTGTTGAAGTGGAATTAATTAGGCATAGCTGAAAAATGTAGACTATATTTTTCCATTCGAAATACAAAGTTTGAATCTATTGAGAATGTAAAGAGTCACACAAAAGTTTTAGGATGAAAACGTTAGAGCCAGATATTTTAATGATTATTCCCAGTGCAGCGTTTGACATTCCAGACATCAATTAATACACACAAACGCCCACACACCCTGGATGATGCCAGACATGTTTGGAATGTTTGGAAAATCAAGAAAAGGGAAGGAATCAAAGGAATGGATTGTGCATATAGTTTATGCACCTCATTTAAATTAAATAAGTAAGTAAGCTATTTTCTGAGAATGTGTGAGACTTCCGAAGTTCCGATTCATTAAATAAATAACTAATGAAGTGCAGTAAATAACAGTGAGAGAGGCGTCCGCAGTGCTCTGATGAACCCAGTAGGCAAATTGCAGGGGTTCAACAGATCACCCAATTTGAAATGAATCTTTACACTTCATACATGTCAGGTTAATAGTACAAAACCACTGTCCAGGAAAATTTGAAACAGCCTTTTACACATGTTTCAATTGTTTCAGAACTTTCTCCTCCTTTTACACAATGTCCATTGTGAGTAAAGCTTTATACAGTAAGTTACTGTGTAAATGCCGACAGTCTCTGGTGCTCCAGTAGGATTTGGGGGCACAAAAGATGTCCCGAATGTGGGTTAGATGTGGCTTCTCTTCACTATAAATATTAATTTAAAAAAGAATTTGACCTTCTTTTCTTCCAGGAACAGAGAATAAAATACTTTGGGGCTTTATTTTGGAGACTTTATATTTGGAGACCTTTGTTTATTCATTCAGAAGTTTAACCACTCCACTCCACTCCCTGGTCAGTGTCCATAGAGGCCAGTCTAGTGCAGTTTCCACTGGAGTGTCTGCCTTTAAATGTTGGTACCAGCATTACTCCGATTATTTAGGATGGCTTTGCTGGTGAACCTTGGAGACTACGAGTCTTGCCAGCGCAGAGGTCACTTTTGGCGCCCTACCACGTCCTTTCAGATTTTTTTACAGTGTAAAACTACTTGAACTTTCTAATAATTATTTGCACAATGGGCACTGGTATTTGGAAATACCTTTGCATCCTTTCCCTTTCTTGTGAGCATCCACACTGTGCAACCGGTGGTCCTCAAGCTCCTTGGTTTTAACCATGATTTGCAATTGACCAGAAGCTGACTAGCAAACAAGTCTATCAGCTGTTCTGAATTTATAGTTCTATAATACCACTTCTATAATAAACTACAATGCTCTAGTCTAGAACATGCTAGAAATTACCTAGAAATAGAACTGGTGGATTTCCACGGGAAATTTGAGCATGTCTTTGCGTCATTACGTCACATCTGTACACATAAAGAAGAGTCTCGGCTAGTATAAGCTATATTGCGTGTGTGGATGTTGGAGGTGGAGATTTATAGCCTTTTCTCACAGCACTTGATATAATTAAACTTATTAATTTGATGGCGGATCCAGAAAGGTTCAAATGACATCACTAGTGACAACTGGACATTCACCCGCTGTAAAATGCAAAAGACTTTGGAGTGGCTACAGAAAAAAAGAGACCCCGGACAGTAACGAAGTACATTTACTTGAGTACAGTACTTAAGTACAATTTTGAGGGATCTGTACTTTACTCGAGTATCATTTTTGGGGAGTACTCATGACTTTACTCAAGTGCATTTGAGAGGCAAATATTGTACTCTTTACTCCAATACATTTCTATCCATAACCGTGAGTACCCGAGTAAAAAAAAAAAAAAAAAAAATCTCGGAAACCCTCAATTTGTTGTTTCCCTCTCAAACGTGATTGGATTGTGCAGGCGCCACTGATTGGGACAGCCTATCAGCAATCACTTTCAGCTTTCCGCCAAAGTCAACTCCATGGTCAGATTTTATATTACACATTAATGTAAGCCAAGCATTTGGTTTGATGTTCTTGAGTATGTGGTGTGTTTAACACAGTCAGGTTCAAATGTGGCAGTGGCGTAGCCATGAGGGATTTCTGATTTCTTTAAAAAAAAACTTTAGGAGGCAAAATATATTTTTACTGATTATGTGAATTACACTGCGCAAACCAAAGTAGGCTACTACCCAGCGAATGAAGAAGGGTTGGCGCTCAGTCTCCACAGTACATAAAATAATAATTTTGTTTTATTTTATTTTTTGGGTTTGCATTTATGAGGAAAAAACAATGTTATGGACGTGTTCTCCGTTACGGACGTGAGCGCTCTGAAAGCGGCTTAAAAAATGCTTTAAAACTTTCACAGAGACATCAAACAGAAAATACAAAACCTTTCGTTTCAAAGTGAATTTCGTTTTGTATTAATTGTATCTTAATTTTAATCAATGTTTCTTCAACCAATTGCCTGGGTTTAATAAATAAGAAGTAAATAGCAGACGATAGATAAGAAATGGAGGCGCCGGCACGTGAACTGGATCTCGTCTCATAAATGAACCGAAACTCAGTGTATAAGGTAGCCTACTTGCCTCTCACAGACATGTCTACTTTTAAACAGAAAAATTCAAAACGAAAGAAAACAGACTACAGACTGCTCTCTGCTTATGTAATCCGTATGAAATGTGCATTTCTCTCTGGCGCGTTCACTACTGAATATCGCGAGTCAGCATCGTCAACTTCATCTTAGCCGACACTGACAAAGAAAACACTTGTTTATTAACAAGTGTTTATTAATAAACAATTAAAATATCTCCTTGCTATATTTTACATATTCATAATCATTCCTTTTGCCGGTTCTTTGTGACAGCTTTTAGGTGGTTTATTGGCAGCGCCACCCTTACATGTGGTGTGTGTGTGTGTGTGTGTGTGTTGTCCCCGCATTTAAAGATGGGACCCCCCCAAAAATTTAATTAAATTAGATTTAGAATTAGATTTTACTTTCAATTCCTTTTACATTCTCCAAGGTATTAACATTAACATTTTTCATAACTCCATGTAGGACGTTTCTGTGCATAAATGTAAGCACTGTGGCAGTAGATTACTAATGCAATATTTAGAAAATCTACTCTTGTACTCTTGATACTCAAGTACTTTTAAAAACAAGTACTTTAGTACTTTTACTTAAGTAGACATCTGAATGTAGTACTTTTACTTGTACTTGAGTAAAATTTAGCAAGGGGTATCTGTACTTTTACTCAAGTAACAAAGCTCTGTACTCTGTCCGCCTCTGACTGCAACCGGCCCATGCAGAAACAAGGATAAAAATCGGAAGGGCATTAAATGTAGTCACGCAATGCTGATGTTGTTGACATTAACAATTTGAGAACAAAGTATAATTTGCAGGGTTTGACGTGATATGATAAGCGATTGTTAGATTTAATCAGCGCGATTTTATGCAATGCTTTTTTTCCCGCTTAGTTGGTCAGAACAGAAGTGGATGTTACTCACTTGTTCAGATTACATTTTCCAGTGAAAATTCTTATGTTGGTCATACTTCCAAAAAGTATAATCTGTGATTCTGAATGCCAGTATCCACACCGGCGGCGACTGACAGCCGCACATTCTCCTCGAAACATTAGATTCATCTGTGCTGTGCCGAGCCGAACCACAACACACGTAGTTGATAATTCCGCGAATAACTGCAATTGACCGTTCGCAAAGACCCGCCCACTTTAGTTACTGTTGCTATGTCCGACAAGCCACGCCGCTCTCACGCCACACACCATGTTCTCACACAGTGAAAAATACAACGCAGAGCAGAGAGGACACTGACAACACGCTGACAGACAGGACAGACCGGGTTACTTTTGATATGATACAAAGTAACAACTTTCAAATTTGGTCATTTTTTTAAAGAAATTTAAACAATAAATACCATTTTATGACTCTTTAATGTGTCTGACAGATCGCTGTAGAGCCTCAGTTAAAGCTGCTCGTGAACTGATCATCTCTTCCTTCTAGTTAATTTATAGCATCAAATAAACATGAATGAACAAGAAGGAATGTTATTTTAACCGCGGAAAGACGTCAGTACACTTAGTTTTTCAAGTTAAAATCATCCAACGTTAATCTACTAACTCTCCAGACTTCTTTGTCGGAAAAAAATGGCGGATTCGGCGGATGGCGGATTATGATTGGTCAGATCGCTTGTCAATCAAACTCCTTGCGAAGGGTCATTTGCAGATTGCGAACAGAGATGAGGAAAAGAGGAAAAACTAGCTTTAAGAGATGAATAATTATGAGACACTGATGAGTCATCGATGTACTGTAGGTGTAAGAAAATTTCACATCCTGTGACGTTGACCTGAAGAACATTTTAAACCCAGAAGATGAAAATAGTGGACAAAATTGGCCAGTTTTCTCCTATAATTAAAACAAACGGATTGTCACATTGTCTTCTTTGATCCAACACTCATACCTCTGTTAAAATCTCAGAACATTTCAAACATTTCACATCACTTTATCACAATTTGGGAATTATTTGACCCTTTAGGCACTTTATCTTGCTAAATGGGCGTATGTCAGATGCATCTGCGCATTAACGTCAAACAAGTCTCTTGAGGTCTACAGCTCTGTTGCTTGGACATGCTGAAACTATTCAGTCTTGTGATCTCAAAAGTTTGATTATTCAGCCCGGTCTTCCACAGCAGTGCAGTCTCATCCCAAGACGTCATATAACTGACGTCTTGGGACGTCTTTTGACCATACGTCAATATCCGCCTTTTTAGGGTACCCTTAAACGTCGGTTAGATGACGTTATCGGATCCTAACTCTACCCCAGACCTAAACCTACCCCTAAACCTACCCCGTCACCTAACTGACGTTAAAGGTAAAGCGTCAGTTGTATGACGTCCCAGGATCGTCATAAACCGACGTTTAAGGGTACCCTAAAAAGGCGGATATTGACGTATGGTCAAAAGACGTCCCAAGACGTCAGTTATATGACTTCTTGGGATGAGACTGTGTTATCCACAGTTACCCCGAGGGTGTAGTAATGTGGATGCACCTGTATTTATCATTTCATTTTATGGTGGCCGTGTAGTCTGATGCTTAAGGTCATCAAAATAAAGATCTTATCCTATTCTACACCTGATTTACAGAAAGAATTTAGCCCTAACCCAAATGAGACATAAAACAGCAAAATGTTATTTTTTTGTCTCCATATCTTCTACAAATGATATTTTAATGTTGTCTGTCTGGGCATGTTTTACTAAATTTCCTTTACTAGAATTCATTTCACAACCTGATTAAAAAGTTATATCATCAAGAAGGTGTTAACAGTAAGCCTTACAATAAGGTTGAGGGCAATACTTAAAATCCGGTAATCATTTACTGGTACTCGCTCTGATATCGTTCCAGGAATTAAAGACAGCATGAATTAAAGAGTGCACAATATTATATTAATTTGTATTTATACTTCAACCTAATAAATGCTGTAAAATTATTGTGTATTGTTAGTGCATGATATGCATTAACAAAATTAAACTTAAGTGTTGCGAATAAAAGAGCTATAATGCCGTAGATCCAGTAAATGGTAAATGGTAAATGGACTGCATTTATATAGCGCTTTCACAGACCCAATGGCCACCAAAGCGCTTTACAATTTGCCTCACATTCACCCATTCACTCACTCATTCATACACCGACGGGCGACGGCAGCCATGCAAGGCGCCATCCAGCTCGTCGGGAGCAGCTGGGGTTAGGTGTCTTGCTCATGGACACCTCGACACTTGGTCAGGTGGGACCGAGGATTGAACCACCAACCTTCCGGTTTGTAGACAACCCACATGAACCACTGAGCCACTGCCGCCCCAGTGACACGATAGCTGGAAAATGAAAACCTCAAGCCCACAGAGCTGTTCCTGGAAGACTTATTCTCGATGGGTCCTCTCTGGAATTACTGAGGGGTTGGAACAATACGAATGTATTTTAGGAGTGTATTGGTCCTCCAATCTCCAAATGCATAAATGCAATATAATTCACATGTATTTGTATAGCGCTTTTCACAATACACATAATTTCAAAGCAGCTTTACAGAAAATGCATGTCTACATTATAATTTAGGGTGATCTGTTATCAGAGGTGACTGTGCCCAAGTTATGTATTTCAGAATGTAGGCCTACATATATATCATGCAGTTACCTAATAATGTATTAATTTAACTGTGTAATAATTTAGGCAGGAACAAAGAGGTCATTGAGGTGAATACATGTTGTTAACAAATGTTTAGGATATAGAAAAATGTAGCATTGGTGCATGTTGATTCAGAGTTGGCGTCATCTGAATTACAAATTATAAATAGTCACTCATCACAGACTGCCACATAAAACAACTTCTCACAAATACTCATTGTCTGGTCTCATTGCTCAAACCTGTGCTCACCCGACTATTTGCCTGCAATCCTGTTTCGGCCCGACTCAGTCTTCATCCTCCTCCTCGTCCACTCGTCAGTCTCAGTCCTGGGATCTGCATCAGAAAGAGACATTGTTATTATCAAGCCAAGTTGCCTGTTTGGATACTTAGTGTAACGCTTACGTTCCTGAGTTGTATTCTTTTGAAGTATTGTTGTGGCAAAAATTAACAAACCATCATATCACTGCGTAAGAGACACTCTGAAACCAAACTGTCTTTTATAAAAGTATTTATTCTTGCAAGAAGGACCCAGTCGCCACACAGAAGTTACGCTGTAAAGTGAGTGAGACAAGATTAGGAAGGGCTGAACAGTCTTTATAACATTTTCCAAGGTTACAGTCTGTGTCTTTTCTTGAGGCAGACTTGTTGCATGTGCTCTTTATTGTCACTGACTGACAATAGGACCCTGAATTTAACTGCACCCTGACCAGGGCCGGATTAAACATACGGGCAACTGGGCAATTGCCCAGGGGCCCAAGACCTCTAAAGGGCCCAGGGCAGCAAGGGCACGAGCAAAATACTGTATCTGGTAATCTCCCGCTTTATATTAAACAAACTGTCAACACGGGCTTTTGCACTGCACAGAGAGAGGCTGCGCTGCCTATGACTTTTAACGTGAGTTGAGAGCGTAATTTGGACTACGTGCTTGTCTTTTTAGCAAAAAGATACCCTTCACTAAATATCTACAGTGGCGTAGGTCGGGCGTGAGGTGCTTGAAAGCAGCTTTTGACGCCTTCGACCTGAGTTCGAATCCGCCTTTTGCCGAACTCTCTCTTCTCCCTTTTCCCAACACCGAAACCGTGATATGGCTTTGTGCCTCTATAAAACAGCACAAGACTGTAATTAAGTAGCCTAGCTATTCTGTTTGTGCTGCGTGATTTAAAGAAAAGTGCGCACTTTGCTCACGCAATCAGCATGGTGATCTGGCAAGGGGGTAATCCATCGACCGGAAGTTGAAGCCGGCCGGGTGCCGCCATCTTGTAGCAGAACTTCACTTGCGTTAGCATTTCCATTGACTCCCATTCATTTTGGCGTCACTTGCAGCGAATAACTTTACATCTGAGGCGTTTAAAGACTCCATTTGTCCATTATTTATTTCTAAAGAAACACGACAATGTATAAAGGGCTCCATTACCTTCTATGTTACATTATGGCCCCGTAGAAACAGATTTTGTAAAAATAGGCTAACGATTGCGTCATAACCACTCGACTCTCTGTCGCGCTGTACAGAAATGACCGTACAGACAGGAGGAGAAGCTCGCAGGCAATCGGGGGGACGTCCCGTCAAGGGAGAAGCCCATAGATAATGAGTCCATAAAAGAAACGGAATACTTACTCCTGCTCACTCACGCCAAAGAACTCTTTGCTCAAGTTCCCCGTCTCTGCGAGCTTAACTTTGGCAATTTTCACGCACAGCTACTAGAAGAGTAACGTCTGTCAGACAGGTTGCTCACGTCATCAAGCTTAGTTTGAGTCGGTTTGAGTCTGTGCGTCAGGAACGGAAGTGCTCAGAAATCGCTAAAAATGGGCTTCAACTGTCTCAACTGAGTTCCAATGAGATGGCTCTGTCCACTTCTTATACTGTCTATGTGATCTGGTGTTTTCTCCTAAATAAAAGCTCAAGGGTTTATTTCTTGCAAGTGAAGAAATTAGGACAAAAGTATTGTAATTTTCCTATACAATAGTGTAAGTAAAATATACTTTTGAAATATTCATTTTCATTTATACAGTACATTTATAGGCTATATGGATTTTACGTAATAGGAATAATTATATAAATCATTATTACATTATTATAATAATCGTTTGGCATCCTAAAACAGACTGAGACTCTATGTCATAACTAAAAAGATGTTTGATCCCTCTTTAATGTCCAGGTACAAGTCAATGCTTTTCCTTTGTTAAATGTGCACAGTTCATGGGTTGAAGCCGGTTAAAGCTGTTAATTTTGAGCTCTCAAAGTGCACCAGATTGATGCATTTAACCTTAAAATGTATAAAATTTTCTTGCAGGGGAGCATGCCCAACATAGTTTTACAAAATCATATGGGAAAGAACAATAATTTATGAACTTTACTCCAAAAACAAATTTTCTTTTAAATCAGTAAAACTGTTAATGCCAAATTAAAATTGGACAAACTATACATTTGGCCCGCCTAAGGGGGGCCTACAAGACATCGTGCCCAGGGGCCTCTGAATTCTTAATCCGGCCCTGACCCTGACCTCTAGGAAAGGCCTTGTTCAGCTGTTCCTAAGGTGCTTCACTCTGCACGTTCACAGATACAAATATATCTCTTCTTCAAACATCACTCCAAGTGAGAAGAAAAACATATTGCATTCCCTTGCAATGTCTATTACTGATCAATGAATTTTAAAATGTCAAATACAGGATGCAGGAGTTGCACAGTTAAAAAATGTATGCTTGAAGTTTTCGTGGTAATTTATGGTGTAGATAGAACAAAATGATTGATCAAAATCTCTTGAAGTAATGTTAACCACAGAAAAAAAAAAAAATTATTACACTTTATTTTAAGGTGATAGATACATTATACTTACTTAAATACGTACTGATTTAAAAAAAATGTAATAAGTAAATATAAGTAAGTAATATTAATATATTGTTTGCACATGACTTCACTGCTGTTGCACGAAATGTATATAAAGGGCAGAAAGCGACTTGGTTAAATATTCACATTCTTCATGGTATCATTTGCAGGAAAGAGAAGCTTTTTTATCCCATTGCATGATCATTTGTTGTTTTCACTGAAGTTTTGTAGACGTCTTCTCTTCACCTCCTCAACCGGCTTCCCTTAGTGTTTTTACACATAGAAAAGGGAACAAATTGTATCACACTGTCCAGTTTTCTCCCTAAATGATGGTGCAGAAAATCTAAATACTGCCCTAAACTCACTGGCAGAAAGGCAGCGCGATATTAGTCTCGCGTAGCCAGACCTTCAGACTGACGGCTGAAGGTCTGGAACTCATAGCAGCTTTCTTTGGCCAAGGCCCGCCCATAAGGCCGTTTGACCGACATGTCAAACAACCAATTACAGTTCGTTTCGTTCAGCGTCACGTGGAAATGTCCCCACAACAACAGACCGGCGTGCAACAAGTCAGTCAGCATGGAAAATAAAAGGAGGAGAAGAAAACCGAACACAATACTGAATCGGCCAGCTGCGATGTCAGCGTCTGTTGTTTCATGTTTGCCCGCAAACGCGGCTGATATCCCCTTCACAGTTAGGTATTTCACTTGATCTTCCATAGATAGGAGGGGACACACAACTAGTAAAGTTGGATCTGCTGGGAATCCTTATAAATGCTGACAAAGGGTCGGCCAGGCTTGGAAAATAATACTCTTCCCAAATCCCGTCGGCAAACAGGCTAAAATATCTCTTTTTGTCTCCACTAAGTGCCTCAAACAAAACTCCTGGACATCTCTTAAAGAGTCTACGCCGTGAACCTCGCATACTTTTGAGAATCCTACGTTTAGCTGATCTTGATAAATGCTCATTGTCACTCATGTAAACACAACAGTTTTTCTTCCGCAATCACACGTCTGCGCTTTGTTTCCCGGCAGACCGAAAATAAACGCGACACTCGCACCCCCCGGAAATCCGATAAAATTCAACCAATCAGATGACGACTTCGACATTCCTGAAGTGTTTCCAGTTAAGTGTACCATATGCATCAGACGTTTAGCCAACGTTCCGTGGGCGTGACATCTGAGGCTGAGACTAGCGCGATATAAACAAACAGACTAGAACTCAACACGGCGTGATGGCAGTTTCACATTCTCTACGTCTACCGCCTCGATGGCAGGCAAGTCTTTCAATTCATAACAGAAGAATCACGTCCAACATATGTTTTGATTTGCTATTCAACCTTTCTAAACCAGCACAATACAGACCATCTCGTACATTACGCTTTTCACCTCCTGCCCTCCATCTGAATTTCGCACATCATCAGAATCACATGTCTGCAAACAATTTTTATCTATTTACTACATGTACTTACTATAGAGTTATGGTTAGGGTTACTTGTGTCCCAACTGATGCAACAGACACAAGGATGAATCTTATTGGTTCTGTTCTGTTTACCCAAAGGGGGGGTGGTGGGGTGGGGTGGGGTGGGGGGACTCTTAAAGGGATAGTTCACCCCAAAATGAATATTCTGTCAGTAATTACTCTCCCTCATGTTGTTCCAACCCCATAAGACCTTCGTTCATCTTCGGAACACGAATTAAGAATTAAGAGTAATTACTGACAGAATTTTCATTTTTGGGTGAACTATCCCTTTAATCATGCTGGGCTACATAGATGCGCAGGGAGTTCTTGCCCAGAACAGAACTATACCGCCAATCCAAACTGCATGCTAATTGTCAATCGTATTTGACGATAGTGGTCCTGACAGAACTGCTGTTCGTAACACTAAGCAAGGAAAATCATGTGCATTTGATCTGATATAACTATGTAATGTTAGGAGATGCATTATTTAAATGCTAGGCTAAAGAGATGTGTCTTTAATCTAGATTTAAACTGGGAGAGTGAGACTGAGCCCTGGATATTATCAGGAAGGCTATTCCAGAGTTTAGGACCCAAATGTGAAAACGCTCTCCCTCCTATAGAGGATTTAGATATCCTATAGACCGTATGCACCAGAGAAACGAGGGTGCCGCCATCTTTAGAATATTGTCTTTGAACTTCCGTTTTTGCGGTCGCTCTGTATATTTCTATGGCATCGCTGTCCAGGAGTAATTAGCTGGTGAAGTTGATTTACTTATTGTAGAGTTAACGAAAGTTATCATGAGCATTGTAATGTTTATGATGAGGCCATCCTTAAAAATATTTTGGTTTCCAGTAACAGCAAAAAAAAAAAAAAAAAAAAGGGTCGGTCGGTGGGTAGGTCTATATATATTTGTTTCAAAATTCAATGAAAAAAAAAAGGACAATTTTGGTCATGGTGATTACGTCGGTATGAATTTAAACAAATTTGCATATCGTGACGCCACTGACAGTGTCTTCAACCCATGCCTTTGAGCGCACCATTGCGAATCTCATTCTGATACAGGTTATAGACAACAAACAATTTGAAATCTTTGTCAAAAAACATGTTTATTGCATTAATTCCAGCTGCATTCATTTGGGGAAAAAGAGTGGATTTTCAGAGGGAAACAAATAAATTAATGACTAATCTCACAAGCGCCGCGCCGACCAATAAAACAGCGCATTTGGCACTATTCGTTTAAATTGGACGGACCCATAAACATCTGCTATTATTAACGGAAATCAGTGAGGTCAAATGGCTAGGCGCATTGTAGAAACTATATTAAGTAGTCCTGACATATTATGGAATGGTCGATTTTCTTTAGTGTAATTTAGTACATTTCGGTATGGGATGTGCTGTTTTATTGGTCAGCGCGGCGCTGGTGAGATTAGGTCGTGCAAGCAAACACTTCCTCCCTGCGCTGTCGAGTCTGTCTCGCTCGCGCGTCTCGGTCCATTGAGCCACGCAGATTAGCTACATGTCTGCGCTGCGCGAACTCTGTAACACCCCGCCGTTTCGTCCCACTTTCGGTGTGTTTGGCTTCCCATACTTATGTGTGTTTGTCAGAGCCTGCCGTTGCTGTGTGACGCGCGTTCGCGGCGGCCATATCGTGACGAGCTGGACGCGCTCCGAGAAAAGGCCGTTAACATCTATTCCCTATTTGACCATTAAAGGGACACTTCACCCATTTGCATTAAGCTTTGTATTGTTAGAAACCCAGTCATATATTATAATGATCGTGGATTTTTCCTTTATTTTTCCCTGATATGGGAGAAATAAGGATTTAAGTGTTTTACTTCCAGCCTATTATGACGTAAAAATCGTCATTTTGCGTCACAATAAGCAGGAAGTCACATTTCATTGAAAAGTGTATAGACTACAAACACAAGCTCATCATTTATTCAGGGTGTGGGACCCACTCACGCTCGACCTATTACAGATCAGTGGGTGGGACTTCACTTGCAGATACTGAAAGCAATATCCGCCATCTTGTTTGGAAGCTAAGCTAACAAGCGCTGTGGAGATAGGAAGTTACAACAATGACGGGAGAAACTAAACATGATATGGAAGAAGAGGATTTTGAAATTCTGCTGCTCGAATCCGGTGTTCGTGGCTATCTTTACGAGCCGCAGTATAGTGAAGAGCAGCTGAGGCTGATGGAGGAACAGGAGGCGGACGAGGAGCCCGGACTGGCTTGAGCTGAGGCGGACTGGAGCGGACGAGGAGCCCAGACTGGCTCGCGCTGAGGCGGACTGCTGGTGCGTGTGCTCTCGCTGTGCGTTACGGACACAGACTCCGTCTGCTGCAGAGAATTTCAACAATCGCAATTTCTCCTGGACGAAATCTCTGGATCAGACGAGCACACGGACGTTTGTGTTGTGATGTGAACCATCCTAGTGTCGCACCGCATATATTCTGACTGAACATCCAGGTATCATGCAATAATTCACCTTATAGAAAGAAATACAAACGAGGAGTAGCTGCTAATTCGCTAATGAGTTTGCCAATGTAACGGGGTTCGTTGTTGTGGGAAGAATGAGACAGGAATCGGCGAACATTTAAACATTTTAATAGTAAAATAAACAAATACAAAACAAAAGTATAAGCCAGCAGCCCCTCACTGCTGGCCACACACAACAGAAACAAAACACACCATAAAATCAGGCCTGTTCCTCTCTCGATCTGCCCTGTCGCTCCTCGTTTTATGCGTCCGCTCCTCGGTGAGAGACGCGAGAGAGACCGGTGCGTCTCACAGGTGTCGTTCATTATCACTCACGCCACCGGCCTCGCGCCGCTCTCACGTCCCTCGTCCTGCTCGCCACAGCCAACTAACTATACATTTTGTGTGAAATGAATTTCTAACTCTGTTGGCAGCTAACGTTAGCCCTGTAGAGTAGACGGAAGAGTGATTTCTCTGATGTTTGCGACTTTGCGCTGTTCTGGATTAGTGGGAGTGGCTTGCGGAGCTGTGCAACGTGGTGCATTCTGGGAGTTTTATGTCTTACACACAAATGCGCCCTAAAGTTATTTTCTGTCTTTTCTCGGTCAAGAGGGCACCAAATTCAAAATTTCTTTTACATTTTGACTACATATATGACCCACTTTCAATAAAGATTAATGTTGAAATGGGTGAAGTGCTCCTTTAAGAATTTCGAATAATGAGCGACTTAATGTAGGCTCATACAGACGTATTTCACAAGCAGCCGCGCCGCAGCCATCATCACCGAGCGCGAACCATTGACAGTGAATGAAATGAAGCGAACGCACAGACCATAGTGTGACATGCGTAAACCAATGGTGTAAACATAATCATCATATAGATGACGCCACGGGTTTTTATTTAAAAGAAAGAACGTAGCCTATGCTTACTATAATATAATTGATATTTAATTGCATTTGTATTAGTTGTTTGAAGAGTAAAAAAAAAATCGGTCGGTCTTAATGCAAATTTACAACCGGCAAGTCGGTCGGACTAAAAGGAAAAAAAATAATAATAATTGGGTCGGTCCTAAATTGACAGGGTCGGTCGGGTTACGGCAAACAAGAATATTTTTAAGGATGGCATTGTTAAGCATATGTCTTAACAAATGGACCTTGGGAATTTTTTTTAACGAGCCGTTCATTCATAACTAGGCAAAATCGCTGTGAAAATACAGACTGGAAGTCAAAAGACAATGAGCTCAGCATCGGAAAAGGGGCGTGGCTACATAAGGTCTATAGGTACTATCAGAAGCCCAGAGATTTGTGACCTTAGAGAGCGTTAGGCGATTAAGGCGATAGTAGATCAGATTAATACACAGGAGCTAAATCAGGGCCTTATAGGTCAGTAGCAATGCTTTGTAATAGCATTACAAAGGTAACCAGTGTAGAAATTATAAGATTGGTGTTATATGATCATATTTTTTGACCCAGTGAGAACTCTAGCAGCTGCATTTTGGACTAATTGTAGCTTGTTTATTGAGGATGCAGGACAACCAGCTAATGCATTACAGTTATCTAGTCTAGAGGTCATGAATGCATTAACTAACTTTTCAGCATCTTAAACAGATAGCACGTTCCGGAGCTTAGCAATGTTTCTGAGGTGGAAGAAAGCTGTTTTTGTTACATATGAAATATAATTTTCGATAGGCTAATATAACTCCCAGGTCTTTGACTGTAGATGATGAAGTTAAAGTACATCCTTCTAGATGCAAACTGTATTCTAAGAGTTTCTGTGTACAGGGTTTTGGTCCAATAAGTAATACCTCAGTCTTAGCTGAATTACAGACAGGTGAAACAAACAGAATTACCAAGGTTATCTAAATATTCTAAACAATTTCCACAATACTCTTATAGAATAAAGAATTCTTCAAGAATAAGATCATGCGGGTGTTGGTTGTTCTTGCATTCTTGAGAAATGATTTTTTTATCCTGTAGAGGATGTGATGATATCCAAATATGAACATTCCCATTAAAGTTATGCTTGATTTTTATGTCCGGTATTGTGAAAGCCAACAGAATAATCCTAATTATCAGGAGGAAAAACAAACAAACCCTGTAGAAAGTTTCCGCAAGCTCTCAGAAAAGCCCTGTTACCTTTTGAAATTCTTGTGGTTAAATTATTTAGCTAAGTGTGGCACTGCTTAAAATTTGTTTTTTATAAAAACAAAACAAATTGAGATGGATTTTCCAAGATAAACAGATGAAAACACATTCATGAAAACACTCTCTGTCTCTGTCACTGCTATTAAGATAGCCATGGCTGCCTAAAAATGCAAACTGACCATGATGTGCGTCAGTAAATCTAGCCTTAGCCAGCTCAGATACACATAGCCAGGCTAACTTACTAGAGATCCATTGCCCATGTATATGGAGGCACAAACCTGCAGAAATAAATACATAACTTTTTTTTTTAGGTAGCACTTTACAATAAGGTTCATTAGTTAGCATTAGTTAATGTATTAACTAACATAAACTAAAAATTACCAATACATTTGTTAAAGTATTTATTAATCTTTGTTAATGTTACTTAATAAAAATACAGCTGTTCATTGTTTGTTCATGTTAGTTCACAGTGCATTAAAAATTTTAACAAACCCAACCTTTGATTTTAATAATGTATTAGTTAATGATTAAAATGAAATATTAACTGAGATTAATAAATGCTGTAGAAGTATTCTTCATTCTTAGTTCATGTTCACTAAGGTAGTTAACTAATGTTAACTAATGAACCTTATTGTAAAGTGTTACCTTTTTTATGGCAGGTTTAGGTGTGCACATAGTGGGTAAATATTTATTAACTGCTTGTGCCAGTGCAAACCCTCTGAACTCAAATACAGACAGGTTGATAACTAATTAATCAATAACAATGCAACAAATAAAGAGTGGGAAAATAGAACAAAGGGAACAGGTTGCTGAAGAGAAACAAATGGATCAGGCCATTGAGGGTCTTCTGATCAACGGGTGAAGGGCTCTGCGTGTTACAAGTCTTTCCTTTTCCGCAACATTCAAGATTAAATGAAATACATTTTTTCATATGTATTGACTCGTTATTTAATCTGACTCCATAAATGAAAAGGATTTTAAATATATCTGGGTATCATTAAAAGTGAGCGAATGTTTGATTATTACTTTTTAACTTTTTAATTATGCTTTACCTCCTCAGATTAGGAAACTATATCACTTAGAGGTCCTGCGTCTTCCACAGGTCTCACGACACAATCTCGCCAGTTTTTGTTCACCAAACAGAGGTTTTTGGCTAATATCTTAAGCTGTCGGATTCACCCTTACTCAATCAAAAGAAATTGTGATAGCCCCCATGGATTGCATACACTTGAACTTAATTCAATCGTTTTACTTCAGTAGAGGTTTTGGCCCTATTATAGGTTTAAGTCAATCAACTATACTTCCTTATAATAGTTTGGATTGGCCAAGGCTGTGAAAAATCACGTAACACTTATCCAAAGTAACATTAAATTAAGACAGAGGTAAAACAGACGCACCCAAATTTAGGTTGATCAAGCAGCGCGTTAGCTGCCCTAAACGGAAAAATAAAACTCGTCTCGTCTCTGCAAAGCAAGTACACTTGAAATTGATGTCAAAATATTGGTCGTCACCAATCTGACACAGAATTGCGGGAATGTACGAATCCGATAATCTATTTGGAGAAACAATCTCAGAGTCAGTCAGAATAAAATCAAATGTTTACAATTTATTGACCAGATAATGAAGCAATAATTCAAAATCCCATTCATGAGAATAAAATCATCAGTTAATCATATCACACCAATTCAGAAATCAAGGAATTTGTAGAAATTATTACCTGGCAATGAAAATTACACAGCGGTTGTGTGGGCAGTCAACCTACAGACTCATTTTCCTTACAAACCCAGATAATTAAATTTGCTTACCAAATGGTGGTGTCTGTCATTATAATTAGATTTGGTCCCCTAGTGAGGGGCTCACAACTGTGAGATCAGAATGGAGGATCTGGGGGAGGGAACACCTTTGAGGGATGCATCACTTTTTTATTTTGTAACTTTTAGCTTTTCATTATGGTTGGGAGAATGAGACCATTTTACCAGGCGCACTGAGACACTTTAAATAATACCAAACATCTATTATACTTTTTTGTACACATTTAACATTTCATGGGTTTTCAGTGAGTTTCAGGTGAGCAGGAGAAGGGGGAGATTGTCAAAGCGAGGTGTGAGTTGCACTGTGTGCTGCATTTAGGGTGTTCCTGTTACATCATTATGCAAGGGAGGGTTCAAATGTTAATTCTCAGGAGAGCCTTTTGCTTCCTCGAGGGGTAGCCCAGACTTTCTGGCACCCGCCTTACAAATGGTAGGAGGAGCCAGGGAGGCAAGGATATGAGGTGTAGCCAGGTAGTGATCCAGACAACAGCCAGGAAAAAAGCCCAAGGCGGAGTCAACGAAGGGAAGAGGAATTGTGGAGACTTGGCTGATGACACCTGTCTGACGGAGTAGAAGCCGATAGCTGAGGCGGATCCGCAGCGACGAGCATCCAAGGTGGAGCCAGAGTGACTGAGGACCAAGGCGGAGCCATAATGAAGGCATAGCCTGGCGGATCCAGTGTCACTGAGGACAAAGGCAGAGCCGTAGTGAAGGCATAGCCTGGTGGAGCCAGTGTCACTGAGGACCAAGGCAGAGCCGTAATGAAGGCATAGCCTGGTAGATCCAGGGTCACTGAGGACCAAGGCGGAGCCATAATGAAGGCATAGCCTGGCGGATCCAGTGTCACTGAGGACCAAGGCAGAGCCGTAATGAAGGCATAGCCTGGTAGATCCAGGGTCACTGAGGACCAAGGCGGAGCCATAATGAAGGCATAGCCTGGTGGAGCCAGTGTCACTGAGGACCAAGGCAGAGCCGTAATGAAGGCATAGCCTGGTAGATCCAGGGTCACTGAGGACCAAGGCGGAGCCATAATGAAGGCATAGCCTGGTGGAGCCAGTGTCACTGAGGACCAAGGCAGAGCCGTAATGAAGGCATAACCTGGTAGATCCAGGGTCACTGAGGACCAAGGCGGAGCCATAATGAAGGCATAGCCTGGCGGATCCAGGGTCACTGAGGACCAAGACGGAGCCATAATGAAGGCATATCCTGGTAGATCCAGGGTCACTGAGGACCAAGGCAGAGCCACAATGAAGGCATAGCCTGGCGGATCCAGTGTCACTGAGGACCAAGGCGGAGCCATAATGAAGGCATAGCCTGGTGGAGCCAGTGTCACTGAGGACCAAGGCAGAGCCATAATGAAGGCATAGCCTGGTAGATCTAGGGTCACTGAGGACCAAGGCGGAGCCATAATGAAGGCATAGCCTGGCGGATCCAGTGTCACTGAGAACCAGGACGGAGCCATAATGAAGGCATAGCCTGGAAGATCCAGGGTCACTGAGGACCAAGGCGGAGCCATAATGAAGGCATAGCCTGGCGGATCCAGTGTCACTGAGAACCAAGAAGGAGCCATAATGAAGGCATAGCCTGGTAGATCCAGGGTCACTGAGGACCAAGGCGGAGCCATAATGAAGGCATAGCCTGGCGGATCCAGTGTCACTGAGAACCAAGACGGAGCCATAATGAAGGCATAGCCTGGTAGATCCAGGGTCACTGAGGACCAAGGCAGAGCTACAATGAAGGCACAGCCTGGCGGATCCAGTGTCACTGAGGACCAAGACGGAGCCATAATGAAGGCATAGCCTGGTAGATCCAGTGTCACTGAGGACCAAGACGGAGCCATAATGAAGGCATAGCCTGGCGGATCCAGTGTCACTGAGAACCAAGACGGAGCCATAATGAAGGCATAGCCTGGCGGATCCAGTGTCACTGAGAACCAAGACGGAGCCATAATGAAGGCATAGCCTGGTAGATCCAGGGTCACTGAGGACCAAGGCAGAGCCACAATGAAGGCATAGCCTGGCGGATCCAGTGTCACTGAGGACCAAGACGGAGCCATAATGAAGGCATAGCCTGGTAGATCCAGTGTCACTGAGGACCAAGACGGAGCCATAATGAAGGCATAGCCTGGTGGAGCCAGTGTCACTGAGGACCAAGGCAGAGCCGTAATGAAGGCATAGCCTGGTAGATCCAGGGTCACTGAGGACCAAGGCAGAGCCGTAATGAAGGCATAGCCTGGTAGATCCAGGGTCACTGAGTTTCCATTTTTAAGAGGAAATGAGGAACTTAAATACCCATGGTGATGAACTCAAATACAGACAGGTTGACAACTTATCAATCAATAACCATGGTATCAAATGAAGAGCAGGGAAAATAGTACCATGGGAACAGGTGGCTGAAGAAAAACAAACTAAAAATAAAACTAAACCGAGCATAACTGTAACAGAATGCCAGAGGAAGATGTTATCTGAAAATACAGTTTTGCCAAGCCATGTTATTTTAAATCTGCTTTTATGGGATTGTGGTCTCGTGCTAATTTGCCCTGTTTAGTAAATCTGGCCCTAAATGTTTAAGCCAGATACACAAAGCAAGTCAGTCCATTGGTGTTATTCTATTCAGCAAAACTCATCCTGGCACACATAGCTATTTACCAGTAGCCATATCACCCTTCGGATGAGACGTTAAACCGAGGTCCTGACTCTCTGTGGTCATTAAAAATCCCAGGATGTCCTTTGAAAAAGAGTAGGGGTGTAACTAGGGTTGCCACCTGTCCCGGTTTTACCGGGATTGTCCTTCTTTTTAATAACCTGTCCCGGGAAATTTATCCACTCTCCCGGGACACTGAATATCCCGGTTTTCGAAAGGCTACGTGAATATGTATGTTCAATTTTCTATTTTCTCTCCACTTGAAATAGCCTATGCGTTGTGCACAGAGTGGTCGGTGTCTCTTGTGTGTTAAATGCGCTATCATTGGCTCTGGGATGTGTGACGTGACGTACTATAGGCAGGGCTCCAGACTGCGACCAAATGGTCGCATTTTGGACTAAAATTTGAGAGTGTGCGACTGAATTTTACATCCAGTCGCACATGTGCGACCAGTAAATTTGTCTCACGTTAAATGCATGGTTAAGCGTGGAAGGGGCGCGTCAATGAATCCGGAATGAGTGAGTGTGACAAGAATAGAGAGCGCGCGTGTCTGTGGGAAGGAGACGGAGACAAATATCACAAGCTGCTATGTGCGTCTGAGCAATAAGCGATCTATCGACTCGTTACCAAGCAGCGAATGCAAACAAAATGAAAGTGGAATGAAAATACGCTACTCATTTATGGTTCACGGACCGTTAATTATTCCGGACCAATAAAAGACAGAGCAGCGCAAAGCCTTTCTTCTGTATATCTATGGAGCAGCGCCCCGAACCATTGACAGTAAAATAAAAACCCGAACTTGCCAGTCGCAGGCCGATCACGCAACACTGTTACTAGGAGATCCAGTGAAGAAATCCATTGAATTCGCCTCAGAATTAATAACATCATCGCTACGAGATCCAGTGAGAAACATTCCGATTCGGAGCAGAGTTCTGTTATAAACCATAGATATCAGATCAAACAGCGCTGACGTGGAAACCAGGAGAAAAACTTATAGAAGGCTTTCAGTCCACAAATCAGCAACATTCACCATGGATTTAGGCTGATGTAGTAACTCTAACCATAAATATGATAATGTGACAGAAATATTCAAACGCAGCCTACACATCTTTTCTAGCACATCAAAACTATAATATCATATATAAATGCTCTTTTTAATTTATTTTGTATGTGATGACCAACACATTTTTTGTTCATCCTTCAAAGATTGTCCTAAAACAACATTTTTTAAGATGTTGGATAACTCTTATTTAAACACTTATTTAAAAAAAAATACCATTGTAAACAGTAGGATGTTTATTGGCTGTTCACTCCTTAATATAATTTTTTTCACTCCTTTTGTTTTTTAATTAATATTAAGACATTATGAATGATAATAATAACAAAAGTTAATTTCATCTACACCCTAAATTAAGCTTAGTGAATTATTGTCAGCCCCAGTGCTACCAGATTTTTTTTTTTTTTTTTGTAGAACTGTGCGAGTTCTCATTTGAGGTGATGCTGCCCTCAAATTTGAGTCTGGAGCCCTGTGAACTTAAAATAAAACTGCATATCGTAATATCTGTACGTTAAGTCTCTTTATTATTAAATAATTTATCAGTATTACAGTTATTTTGGGGGTAATTTGAATAATTGCATTGCAAGCTGATTTAAGGTGTGCCCCTAAATGGCTGTGGCTGTAGATGTGGCAAAGGTATGGTAAATGCAAATCTAATGCCACAACCTTTTCCATTCTCGAACACTCATTTTAAGTTAATCTTTAAAAATGCTAATAATTGAATGACACTATTAGATCTTTAGCAAATCTCAAAATGATATCCATTTTCATGCTGTTCACACACAATGTTGTGATGTCTAAACTCACTTGTGTTTTCTTTTTCTTTATTAAAGCAAAATAGTGTCGAATTTTAATATCAATCATATAAAAAATAAATATGATTTCACCCAAAAAGTGCCCAAAATGCACAGATTTTGCATGTCTGGTGTGTCTGGCTATGTCAGAAAAGAAAATGAAGACTCAAAAATATTTATAGAAGATTTACCCATTTAAACTTGTTTTTATTATTTCCCAATCGTTTCCCTGCACCTGCTCCACTTGCCCGAGCTTAGCGCTTGTTTAGCCTGGGTGGACATGTGGCAGAGAACTGTTTGCGAAATAAAACTTGCCATTGATGTACAAGTGATTGCAATAGGCCTGTGTTTGTGTGTTTTGAGAAATATCTTTATACTGCAAGGCTATATTTATTTTATTTTTATTTGTTATTTATATATTATCGTATTGCCATTACCTGTTTTCAGAAAGAAGTTTAGTTTGCTAAATATATTCAATATTTTTAGTAGGATATTGGATGTGAAAAGAAAGAAATGGTTCTTCCATAACACTGCACTTTAGATGTGTGTGAATTTCCCACACCAGGAGTAATTTACAGGTGCTGGTCATATAATTAGAATATCTAAAAAAGTTTATTTATTTCAGTAATTCCATTCAAAAAGTGAAATTTGGATATTATATTCATTCATTACACACAGACTGATATATTTCAAGTGTTCATTCCTTTTAATTTTGATGATTATAACTGACAACTAATGAAAACCCCAAAATCAGTATCTCAGAAAATTAGAATATTGTGAAAAGGTTCAATATTGAAGACACCTGGTGCCACACTCTAATCAGCTTATTAACTCAAAACACCTGCAAAGGCCTTTAAATGGTCTCTCAGGCCTTGTCCACACGGACACGGGTATTTTTATAACCGGAGTTTTTCCTACAGCGTTTAAAAAAAAAAATCCCGTCCACACATGCTCGGTCTCCGTCTACATGAAACCGTAAAAACACGCTATCAAGCGCGATCAAGAGCATGCCACACCAGCAGGTGGCAATATAAACCTTAACCGTAAAGCCACGTTGGCCAATCAGAAGCGCAAATCTGACATCAAACACAACGGTTAACGGCGCACACTCTGACGTCGCAAGGCAAAACCCCCGGTTTCACTGTCTACACGACAACACTGTAACCGGCGTTTCTGAAAATCCTCACCCTGGCAGGGGTTTTCAAAAATGTTCGCTTTCAGTGCGTTTTCGTGTGGACGAACGGCCGAACCGCTTAAAAACAGTCACGGTTATAAAAATGCCCGTGTCCGTGTGGACAGGGCCTCAGTCTAGTTCTGTAAGCTACACAATCATGGGGAAGACTGCTGACTTGACAGCTGTCCAAACAACACATTCTCATCCCAAGGCGTCCCCAACATGCCGACGCACATGGTACCCTTTAAGCGTTAATATGAGACGCTCATCCTCGGGCGTCATCTAACTGACGCTTTTGACCATGCGTCTAAATCCGACGCACATGGCACCCTTTAGCGTCAGTTGGATGACGCTTCCGTTATGGGTAGGTTTAGGTCTGGGGTAGGGTTAGGGTTAGACCACTAGGAGGCGCGTCTCATATTGACGCTTAAGGGGTACCATGTGCGTCGGCATGTTGACGCATGGTCAAAAGCGTCAGTTAGATGACGCCTTGGGATGAGAACGGGCTGGTCCAAAAGACGACCATTGGCATCTTGCACAAGGAGGGCAAGACACAAAAGGTCATTGCTAAAGAGGCTGGCTGTTCAGAGAGCTCTGTGTCCAAGCACATTAATAGAGAGGCGAAGGGAAGGAAAAGATGTGGTAGAAAAAGTGTACAAACAATAGGGATAACCACACCCTGGAGAGGATTGTGAAACAAAACCCATTCAAAAATGTGGGGGAGATTCACAAAGAGTGGACGTGCGCTGGAGTCAGTGCTTCAAGAACCACCACGCACAGACGTATGCAAGACATGGGTTTCAGCTGTCGCATTCCTTGTCAAGCCACTCTTGAACAAGACACAGCGGCAGAAGCGTCTCGCCTGGGCTAAAGACAAAAAGGACTGGACTGCTGCTGAGTGGTCCAAAGTTATGTTCTCTGATGAAAGTAAATTTTGCATTTCCTTTGGAAATCAAGGTCCCAGAGTCTGGAGGAAGAGAGGAGAGGCACAGAATCCACGTTGCTTGAAGTCCAGTGTAAAGTTTCCACAGTCAGTGATGGTTTGGGGTGCCATGTCATCTGCTGGTGTTGGTCCACTGTGTTTTCTGAGGTCCAAGGTCAACGCAGCCGTCTACCAGGAACTTTTAGACCACTTCATGCTTCCTGCTTCTGACCAACTTTATGGAGATGCAGATTTCATTTTCCAACAGGACTTGGCACCTGCACACAGTGCCAAAGCTACCAGCACCTGGTTTAAGGACCATGGTATCCCTGTTCTTAATTGGCCAGCAAACTCGCCTGACCTTAACCCTATAGAAAATCTATGGGGTATTGTGAAGAGGAAGATGCGATACGCCAGACCCAACAATGCAGAAGAGCTGAAGGCCACTATCAGAGCTCTCAACCTAGGCTCTCATAACACCTGAGCAGTGCCACAGACTGATCGACTCCACGCCACGCCGCATCGCTGCAGTAATTCAGGCAAAAGGAGCCCCAACTAAGTATTGAGCGCTGTACATGCTCATACTTTTCAATTGGCCAACATTTCTAAAAATCCTTTTTTTGTATTGGTCTTAAATAATATTCTATTTTTCGGAGATACTAAATTTGGAATTTTCATTAGTTGTCAGTTTTAATCATCACAATTAAATTAAATAAACATTTGAAATATCAGTCTGTGTGTAATGAATGAATATAATATCCAAATTTCACTTTTTGAACGGAATTACTGAAATAAATCAACTTTTTTATGATGATATTCTAATTATATGACCAGCACCTGTATATAGTTATATTTTATATTGATTATCTGTTAAAAAATGTTATATGTTCTATTTAAAATGTTCTATTAAAGAGAAGATAGAAAATAAATATTTGTGTGTGCTGTAAGTGGCTAAAATCGGTATCGGCGGCAGGTCAAAGTCAATAAAAAATCGGAATCGGCCTAGAAAATTGTACCGTAAAACTTCAAATAGTAGCCCGGGTTTTTATTTTCCCAAACCGTCGAATTGCACCGGCTTGTATTTGGAACAGGCGTCTATATGAGACAGACAGGCCTTTATAATTTAGTGTTGAGATGTAGTTCATTGAGTGTATGTCTCTAATCTCTAAAAATCTCCAAATGCTCCACGTTCAACTGCGGTCTTCCGACCTTTTACTATCGCGTCAATTGATATTGATTAATATGCGGAGGGAGAGCGAGCCTGACAGCGCTCATGTTGTTTAAAGACGTGAGAGTGCGCGCGCGCGGCCGGGGCACTCTCTCTCTCCCTCTCTCTCTCTGCTCGTTATGCGCCCTACTACATCACTCATCGATCAAAAAAAGCTTTGGAGGGACAAAAAATTGCTTTGGCGGCCGCTAAAAAGCGGACGATCTGACGGTTTTAGAGGATTAAATACAACCCGAAACTAAAAAAAACAGACCCGGCCTCTATTTGAGAACCGGCCTTTATTTACCCAAACCTGCAGCCACACCAGGCGTGTAAAAGAGACAGGCGTTTATTTGGGACTCGGCTATTATTTGAAGTTTTACGGTATTTGGTGCATCTCTATATGATTTACACGCGGTGTGGAGAATGTATGGATGGGTACAATTAATTGCATTCCTTTATCTTGCACTTCTTTGTTTGTTTGTTTTTTTCAGGTACACAAAATCTTCTGTAGATGAACCCAAAAATTACATTTACATTTAGTCAATTGGCATATGCTTTTATCCCAAAGGACAAACGAGGAACATGTTATCATACAAGAGAACAACACTTGCAGTACCACAATGGCAAGTTTTTCAGTACAAATACAAATGCAAGAGCGCAGGCGACCATTCAGAAAAGTCAAAAAAGAGAGAATGATAAGTTTTATTACTATCACTAATAAGTAATAGAATTTATTCATAGAAAGGTGCTTTGTGATTCCCATGCGCTTCGCAAATACTGCATGAACATCCATCTAAATGCAGGGCAGGGCTTTTTTGCTGCTAGTTCTCTTACGCTCTTTTCTCCGTATTCCCTCCCCTCCCAGTAAAATTGTGACAATATTTGCCAGTCTTTTTATCTGCTGCTGGAGAAGAATACAGACCACAATGCATTGATCCTGAAATCAAAGCCTGCGTTTTAGAGATGTTATTAAGAAGACATCAGATCTTATTCAAGTAAGTCTTGCTGAATGCAGTTTTTGTTTCAATGTTCCACTTTGTGTCTTTGAAGCCCTTGTATTATGCTATTTAGCATCAGCTTAATGTTAAATGTTTCTGTTCAAGTCTGATTAATGGAGGCATGTTTGCATGATTTTTTTTAAATTAGGACCCTACATTTCTGAAGGGTCAGAAATATATATGAGGACATTGGAGTGCCCCACAAGAAACATTTGAGAAATGCAAGTGTACATTTCATTAAAATAATGAGAGCATGAATTACAATGTTTAAATCCTCCTGAAAAAAATCAGCATTGCTGGATGTTTTGCATGCTGGGATGTTGGTTGCTGGTGCCCAGTATGGAAAGTGGGAACACTGGTGGACCAGCTACACCAGACCTATACAGCTCTCACCGGCATAAACCAGTCTGGATCATGGCATTGATGATGGTTTGCTTGATTTTTCAGTAGAGATACAAACCCCTTCCACTCCACCACCAACACAACTATTTCCAAGGCTCAGTCCTTGATGTACATCATCTCACTCATTTTACACACCTACTTAAACACTGCAATGTTTGTACATTACGTTGACAAAGTGACCAACTAAAACCTTACTGAATATTAGAAGCCTGATAATGTCGAACTACTAATTCGTATGAATATGTACACTTATATCAATATTTTTATTTCAACTGGTCCCACATGTCGATTTATGATTTATGACATTTACTTATGTTGCCTTTATGATTCTCTCCTCATTCCCAACTACCAATCAAAGCACAAAAAAGTACCAAAAGAAACACAGTAAGAGAGAGGAGAGAGCAGCAGACTGCATGCACTTCAGGTCAGTGGGTTTGAAATATGCTGGATAACCTTTCAGAGTTTCCAGACAAACATGTGTTATATCTGTTTACTGATTTTCTACCCTCTTGAATACTTTGTGGGAAATTGGGTGGTTCCTGTTTTTTATTATGGTGTATTGGGTCGTGTTAGGTGGAGTTGCTCTCTCTCTCTGTTGTTCGCATGGCTTTGGAATTCTAAGTATACAAAAAGTTTTGCTTGGAATGTCTGGAAATACTGGCCAACCCATGGGAAACAGAGAGGGAAAATGATCATTATATGTCTGGCAACTAATGAATTTCACATATTAGTATTCCTACGACAGGAACCAGCACAACGTTTATGTCTTATGTGTGCAGACTGCATCTAGGAAGAGAAATATGTAGAATGTCTTAAATGAAGAAACCAGTTTCTGGTTTGGGTGTGCCTTAGTGCCTCAGGTTAATAGTTAGTTTGAAGATATTTTCCATTTCAAACAGCACATGACTGCATGCCATCAAAGAGGTCACGGTGACTGTCTTCCAGTTAATGATGTCCATTAATACAAAATATGTTCATATTTTACAGCTCTCATAAAACATATAACATCTTTAGGAATTGTCATGGTTTATTATTATCCTCAAGCAATGGTTTCTGCAGGTTAATCCTAACCTGTAGCTAACCTTACAAATGATTACAAAATTTATCATTTTTAAAACATTTGGATTAAAGAGTAGAATAAAAATCTACATAGGCATTATTCATGAAATAATTATTATGACTGTATGGTTAGAGACTCCAAGACCTGAAATGGAAGAGTCAGATAAGGGAGATAATCTGATTAGATAATTTGCCTTTCATCTCTAAATTTTTTAAGAAATCTGTGTTATTTCAACTTAAGGCCTTTTTGATTTATTAAACATTTCAATCAGGGTTTAAAGCACATCATAGGATGTAATCTGCTCTCCTAAGAGTCTTTAATGACATCTTTCTCGCCACAGATTCTGCTATGGATCTGGTTCTAATAGTCTTTGATTTGATTGACCATAACATTCTCCTTCTGCAACGGACCTCTGTTGTGGTGTACCACATGGCTCTATTCTCGGTCCTGTATTTTTTCTTTATATATTCTCCCTTTAGGCTATATTTTAAAAAAATATGACATATGTCCTTCCACTGTTATCCAGACAATACCCAGATCTATTTCCCCATAAAGCGTAATGATAAACATGCCTTACGGCTGCCATAAGCTTGCTTCGAAAAACTCTCTATGGCTTACACAACATTTTATGAACCTTAACAAGAGTATTGTCAACTGAAATTAGGCTTTTTTGACCGAATAAAAAATTAACTCGATCTTGATCAGGCCTCTCTTGCCCCATATAGTATTTTGTATGACAGGATCGGCCTTAAATTTGATAAACAAATAAGCGCTGTTATTAAAATATGTTTCAATCATCTTCATTTACTGGCTAAAGTAAAGCCCTTCCTGTCCTCGAGCAATTTCGAAATGATGATTCATGCTTTTGTTTCCTCATGCCTTGATTACTGTAACTCTCTCTATTTTGGAATTTCTTATTTTTCTCTCTCTCGTGTTCAGGCTTAGGCTTAACAACGATTTAAGGAGAAACAGCCTAGAATGGTAGTGTTATGGTGCATTCTATTATTTATCCGTGTCGGAGTTCCGACTAGGTAGACAGACGTTGCCTAGCAACACGTACCAACACGCCCCCTTTCCTCGGATTTCCCAGCTCGGACGTCGGAGAACCGTGAGGACACCGAGCAAGAATATCCGATACGGAATCCAAGATGGCTGCGCCCTGTGTTACTTGTGTGAATTGTTTTCATTGTTTTTTGGACCGCTTTGGTTGTTTGACGATTTTAATTACTGCAATACCTCACTGCGTCCGTATCACTGCCTGTGGGTATGGGAATCGGTCTTGTTGTGAGAGCAATATTAAATGAAGCCTCGTTTCAAACGGGTGTTACTAACGTGGCTAGCGTTGCTAACAGAAGATAAACTAAAACATGAAATAAAGTGAACATTTTAGAAGTTCAAATGGCTGCGTTTTAATAAGCGCCTGGTACTCGGCCAGTGCTACCATAGCAACAGCTTTCTGGGTGGCGTCCATGTTTTTTCTCCAAATCGGACGCGCAAAACATACCAGAACGCTTGAAGTGTGTAAGTGGCGTCATATCTGAGGGCCGAGTCGGTTCGTTGACAATAATAGAACGCAGGGTTAGTTTAAGTTCTACTTTACTTTGTTCTAGCCCGCCAGAGCGCTATCCTAACTTATCTATTGAAGTCTTTCACTAGTGCTCGAATCTTCGTTGAGAATCAAAATCAAAGATGTCACCTCCATGACCATGACAGACTAAAGGCATGTTGTTACGTTATGTACGTTCTCTTTCCAATTCTCGTCTTGCCTCAGTTCTTGAGGTTGAAACTACAGAGCTTGATCTATAAATATCTTGGTACGCTTGTTGGCGAGCGCTCTGTTTTTTTTTTTTCCATTTGCTTCTACTATTAAGCGGGTGCTGTGCCGCCTGAATTGAGCAGCCTTTGTTTATATTTCAATTACTAACGTAAGTCACGTTGGCAAGCCGCAATGGTGCTGCTGCTGATTAAATAATTTTGTTAGAGATATAGTGATTAAAGTGTTAAAATTATTTATAGATGTTTTCTTTTCTCTTTTTGTTCAGTGGCGAGCTGCACGCTGTGTGACTCCTCTATGGATCACTGTCTATCTTGTTTGGGATCTAAGCACATTAAGCAGGCCCTTTCAGATCCTTATCCTAGCTGTATGGTTTTATGCCATTGGCAGTTGATGAAGACCTCATTGCACGTTTGAATGCTGAATTAGATCATTACTCCCAATGTGTGCTAACTCATCAGAACGTGACGTTAAAAGGGTGGTGATGGCAGTTACTCTGACTCCTAAGAAAAATAAGCTGAAGATCCTTTTTGTTGGTGCACAGGGTAGATCCGCTGGCTGAAGACTTCTATGTCGCAGCATAATGAAGGGAGGCATTTAAAAAAAAAAAGAATATGCTTCTTGCATGGACAATTATGTAGTCTCAGTGTCTCCATTAGACTCCATTGTTGGAGACAGTTGGAGTTCAGATCGTGATTTTGAGCCGATATCAGCAGCAAATTCATTGTGTGCTAAATTAAAAGCGCCGTTGGCTAGACTTAACCTATTGTAACTAATAAGGTTCCTAACCTGTTTTGCAGTGCTTCTGGTCAGGTTAATGATTTAGTTGTCCCACAGTGTGGATACTTCATTAAAGAATTATCATTTGGCTTCAAGTTCTCGTTGACCATGCGGCCTGATAAGGCAACTTGCATGCTGTTTAGTATGGCAGATGCAGGGTTGCATTCAATGCCACCAGTAGAAATTGAAGTGGCATCACTTGTTGTAATATAACATCCAGAATATAAACGGACAAAGACACTTGTGCATAAGAAACAAGAAACAGGTCCCGGGCACTCAATCAAGTTAACAATGAGGAGAAGGTTAAAGTTAAAAAGCCTTTATTAAATATGGCTTAAATCATAATAAAAGTACACGAGCCAACATGTTTCGACCAACACATGGTCTTCTTCAGGGCAGAGAGCTTCTTCTTCACTCTTTTAATAAAATTAAATACATGGCTGTTAAACATCCTGTCAACAGGATACAAATTTCAGTTTCACCAATGACCACCCCCAAACACCGGGCTTCACCCTACAATGGTGCAGAATCCAGAGAAACTGGTCTCATTGGCAGCAGAATGAGAGTCATTGCTATAAAGACAGGCCATAGAAATGATGCATGACCCAGACCAGTTAAACATATTGTTCTCCAGGTACTTCCTGTCAGAGCTGGCACTGTCTCATATCATTTAAACTTTTAATCCCTTTTTGGGGGGCGGAAGACATTCCCTTTATTAGAGACACACACCTGTTGCATATTGTAAAGGTTTTTTGTATAAAAGGTTTATATGTATATATATATATATATATATATATATATATATATATATATATATATATATATATTGTAAAGGTTCTCTGTTTACATGAGAAACACTTGATGATGAAGGCCTTTAAATTGGCCCCAGTGTCATTGTTTTTAAAGAAATAAACGTAAATAAATATATCTGTACAGTGATTGTTGCACTTTTTTCTAAAGTTGAAATTTTGTTTTTCTGATCAGAAGCCCCTATATGATACTTTTTAATTTTGGTGCAGTTTTATGGATGTTACCATATTTAATATTTACTTTGTCTCTGTCTCTACGGTTACAGACAATATTCTCTCAGTGTAAGAATGGAATACAGGCTTGACTTTGCTCATTCACACAAACAGAACTCAAGTCAAGCCGTTACCGGTAACTGTGTGATCACTTGTCAAACCCAAACAATGAAAGTGTTAAATGTAGCCCATAAATTGTGCAGGACACAGTCCTACTAAATCAGAGAATTAAACTAGTTCCCTTTCGTCCTGGGAACTCCAACGTGTCGTCGGGGAGTTCCCTGACGAATTGGGATCACGCTAGGGAGACCAATTGCCTTCGAGTGAATTAAAACGAGCCAATGAAAATTGGCATGCAAGGTTTGCATTCCGCGACCCGCCTACCAACGCGGGTATAAAGGGCGGAAGTAAACATTTCGCAATGTTTTTAGCTTCGGAGCCGTCCGATTGTGTCCTCTCTGAGTGAGCTTTAAGAAATGTATCTTTCTTACAACTACCAGTCTGCTGTTTCGGGAGGGGATCTCTCTGTGTTGGTGAGATGGCGTTTCAGCGACCGCGCGGTTTCCTGTCTGCCGGCTGCGTCTATATGCTGTTAATTCAAAAAGCTGTTTTCACAGCTGGTAAACGGTTGAGTGCGCACAGCGGGCTTGCAGTTTCCCCGCTGTGTTGCCGCGTTGGGTCCCTGTGTGCTTCAGCACGATAGAGAGAGTACTTTCTTCCTGAAAGAGCAACACGAGTGAAGATCACGTCCTTTTCAGGATGACGTTTCACTTGTGTGTTTCTGGATGCGATCGTTTCCTGTCCTTATTTGACGGCCACGTTCATTGTTTCACATGCCTAATCAGTGTGTGAGACTATGTTCGTGGGTGGTTCGTGTTCTCTTAGGAGTGCATGACCACGTCGGCACGTTGTTCGCCTCCCCTTTCTCATAAAGGTTGGAGCAGCTCAGCGTGCCGTGTGCCGTCGAGCGCCGGCTGACAGCGCGGGTTGTCACGGCAACCCAGCGCGCGTCATTCGGCGCTCAAGATGCGTGGTCAAGATCAAGACTCGCGTGCCTCTATGAGGTGAGTCCCTTTGCTTATTTCCCGATCCAGTTTCTCTTCTGGTGCACCAGAGGAGGGCTGCTTTGGCGAATAACATTGGTGATCTGAGGGTTTCAGTGAGCACGAACCACTCACTCCTCTAGCGCATCGTAAACATGCTGAGATTGTGTTCGTGGGTGGTTTATGCTTTCTTATGAGAGCATGACCACGTCGGCACGTTGTTCGCCTGCCTGAGGGCTTGAGCGTCCAGCGTGCCGTGTGTCATCGAAGCGATGGCCACGTTCACTATCTTGCATGCCTGGTTGACGGCCACGATCACGGTTTCACATGCCTAATCAGTGTGTTGAGACTGCGTTCGTGGGTGGTTCATGTTCTCTTAGGAGTGCATGACCACGTCGGCACGTTGTTCGCCTCCCCTTTCTCGTAAAGGTTGGAGCAGCTCAGCGTGCCGTGTGCCGTCGAGGCTTTCGAATGGGTTTCTGGTCCTTCTCATGAGGGACCAGGCATTTCATTCGGGGCCCCAGGGAGGACAGATGTCGATCACTACATCGGAGAGAGGGCGGTTATACTCTGAAAATGATGCTGAGTTCCTACTATAATGGTGTGTTCTCATGCTGAAGATTCAGACTTAACGGCCACACTTTCCTGGGCTGTTCTAAAGCGTCTGGATGTGTGTGAAGAATTTTGGCAGTATGGAAGCATTTTGGTGCCAATATGGCAAGCCAAACATGCCTAAATTTGCAGAAGTTTTTCCTCTCTCACTACCACTGCACGTGCGTAGTTCTAACTCGGGGTTGAGCTGTGCTTAGTGACTGACCATGATTAGTCACAGCGCTGGCCCTCGGTAAGACGATGTCCACACTGGTGGTCCAGAAGCACCTCAAAGTCAGCCCGCTCGGAGTTTGTTTTCCCCCAGCAAAGGGAAGGGAAACAACCCTGAGAGAAGCGACCCAGAGTATGTGACGTTCTGCTCTTTGGGAGTGCGTGTCATCACCACTCCTTCCCCCGGGGGAGGGCCGGGTGGAGAATTTCGTTTCTGTTCCGCCGCTGGTTATCCTGTAATCAGCGGTACCCATGAGCAGTCCACTTCCTCTGAGTCGTTCACGGGCCCCAGCGCTCAGATGGCAGTGAGGGCTGCGGCCTTGTCACTCTCGTCTCTCGCTGGGTGAGGGGAAACCAGGACTCGATGCCCCCGGGCCTTGTTCCTCGTTTCCCCTCACGGTCGAGACTGGCAGTATAATAAGACCAGTTTCCTCCGTCCGAGAGGGTCAGAATGGCAGTGCGTGCCGCCCCCGAGCTGCACCACTCCCGTTCCCCTCTCCCCAGCTTGCAGATAGCAGTGACGCAGCCTCGGCTGCGTCGCTCCGGTCTGCAGCTGGGCCCGGAGGCGCAGAGACCAGGACACGAGGAGTCAGGGCCTCGTTCTTCGTCTCTCCCCCTCCCTTCGCCACCGGGCAGCCCGCAGCAGAAAGCCTACGAGCTCTCTCTGCCGTCTGCCCCACGGTGGACCGCCCAGACCCCGCTTCCAGTGGCTACATTGCCACTGGAGCCGGGTCCCAGCCTTCCACCTCGCTGCCCCTCCGCGGGTACGCCGGTGGTTCGGGTGGGCTTGTTGGCTCGGTACCTGTAAGCCTGGCTAGCGCTTCCGGGTCTGTCTCGATGGCTCGTCCGCACCATTCGGTTCGGCTATGCAATTCAGTTTGCACGCCGGCCTCCCAGGTTCAGGGGCATCCACTTCACCCGTGTGCGGTCAGTGGATGCCCCTGTCCTGCGGAAAGAGATCGATGTCCTGCTGGCGAAGGACGCGATCGAGCCGGTCCCTCCTGCCGAGATGAGGTCCGGGTTTTACAGCCCCTACTTCATTGTACCCAAGAAAGGCGGTGGGTCCAATCCTGGATCTGCGAGTTTTGAATCGGGCCCTGCACAAACTCCCGTTCAAAATGTTCACGCAGAAGCGCATTTTCGAGTGCATCCGTCCCCAGGATTGGTCTGCAGCGATCGACCTGAAGGACGCGTACTTTTACGTCTCGATTTTTCCTCGTCACAGACCGTTTCTACGGTTTGCTTTCGAGGGTCGAGCGTATCAGTACAAGGTCCTAGTCTTCGGGCTGGCCCTGTCGCCCCGTGTCTTCACGAAAGTCGCGGAGGCGGCCATTGTTCCCATGAGAGAACAAGGCGTTTGCATTCTCAACTATCTCGACGACTGGCTCATTCTGGCTCTCGCGAGATGTGTTGTGCGATCACAGGGACATGGTGCTACGGCACCTCAGCCGGTTGGGGCTTCAGGTCAACTGGGACAAGAGCAAACTCTGCCTCATGCAGAGGATCTCTTATCTCGGTATGGAGTTGGACTCGGTCGCACAGACTGCGCGCCTCACGGAGGAGCGCGTCCAGTCAGTGCTCACCTGCCTCAGGTCTTTTCGAGGCAGGACAGCGGTTCCACTGAAACAATTTCAGAGGCGCCTGGGGCATATGGCAGCCGCAGTAATGATGCTCGGCCTGTTACATATGAGACCGTTCCAGCACTGGCTTCACGATCGAGTCCCGATGTGGGCGTGGCAGAGCGGCACGTTCCGGGTCAAAGTAACCCCGCACTGTCGACAAACCTTCTCCCCGTGGTCGGATCCTGCGTTTCTACGGGCCGGAGTGCCCCTAGTCCAGGTTTCCAGGCATGCTGTGGTTTCACAGATGCCTCTGCCATGGGGTGGGGGCCACGTACAAAGGGCATGCAGTCTCGGGTCTGTGGACGGGGCCCCAGCTGCATTGGCATATCAACTGCCTAGAGTTGCAAGCAGTACGCTTGGCTTTGTGCCGCCTCAAGGGGCTTCTCAAAGACAAGCACGTACTGGTCCGTACGGACAGCACTGCGACCGTTGCGTACATCAACCGACAAGGTGGTCTACGCTCCCGCCGCATGTCGCGACTCGCCTCCCACCTCCTCCTATGGAGTCAGAAGCATCTGAGGTCGCTTCGCGCCACTCAAGTTCCAGGGGAGCTCAACCGTGTGGCAGACGAGCTTTCACGGTTGCCTCCCCTGCCAGGAGAATGGCGACTCCATCCCCAGGCGGTTCAGCTGATCTGGAGTGTTTTCGGAGTCGCACAGGTAGACCTGTTTGCCTCTCCGGACACGACCCATTGCCACTGGTTTTACTCCCTGTCCGAGGGGACCCTCGGCACGGACACCCTGGCTCACAGCTGGCCCTGGGGCCTGCGCAAGTATGCGATTCCCCCAGTGAGCCTTCTTGCACAGACACTGTGCAAGGTCAGGGAGGACGAGGAGCAGGTCATGTTAGTGGCGCCGTATTGGCCCACCAGGACTTGGTTCATGGAACTCATGCTCCTCACGACAGCCCCTCCTTGGCCGATTCCTCTGAGGAAGGACCTTCTTTCTCAGAGACGGGGCACTCTATGGCACCCGCGTCCAGACCTCTGGAAACTCCATGTCTGGTCCCTGGACGGGACGCGGAGGTTCTAGGTGATCCAGTGTTTCCGCTACATTCATTCTGCCGTGGCGGGCCGCCACACCTAAAATCATCTCGCCACGGCTGCAGCTTCTCGGTCCGATATTGTATGTGTTATTGTTAAGCCCCACTAAAGGCATACAAAACATTGTAGAGCACCATAAAGTTTTCGCATTATATTGCAAGACTTCCAAAGTCATTCAATAGCATAATGTGAGGTAAAAATGTATAAATAAGAAACTCATCTCTCCTCAGTCATTCTTCATTCAGCATTCAAACAGCACGTCACGTTCGGTTACGACAGTAACACGACGACACTCTCTTCAAGATCAATGTTCCCATTATTATACTTTATTTGTAGCTAAAGGTCTAGAGTTTGCATAAAATTACTTTATCTTGCTGGAGTTTATAGCGCTTTCTAAATCATATTCCTTTCTCCCGGGTGTCTGTTACTACAGCACTAGAGTAGAGAGCACTATTAATTGTTCTTCATGCTCACTGTAAGTTAACTGAAATTTAAAACTGTTAAAAGAAAAGGCTCAATAAACTGTTGCATAGATATAATACATTAAGCATAGATAGATATAATCTCTTCGCTTTGTGCTTTGAACTTTTCAATGCGAAGCGCTGCACCTGCACGCAGTGATTTCGCGTTGCTTCAAGTGCATCATTCTGCGCACGGGATGCGCATAATCGCTTTGCCGCTCTTATTGGCGCCATTCATGTTATAATGCTTAGGGGAGGTTTAAACACCTGGGATAAGGGGGCGTGGCCAATGGGAATATCACTCATGGGCCACGCCCCCTCCCCCTGGCGCAATGGGCCTGCCACCATGGCTGGAAAAAATCCTAGAGGAAACACTGTGATCTACCACAGGCAGTGGTAAACACCATCACTTCTGCTAGAGCCCCCTCTACGAGGCGCCTCTATGCGTTGAAGTGGAACCTATTCGTCGAGTGGTGTTCCTCCTACCAGGAGGACCCCCGAACTTGCCCGATCAGAGTCGTGCTTTCCTTCCTACAAGATGGGTTGGAGCGAAGGCTGTCTCCCTCCACCCTCAAAGTGTATGTTGCCGCAATAGCCGCACATCACGATGTAGTAGAAGGTAAGTCCGTGGGGAAGCACGACCTGATCATCAGATTCCTCAAGGGTGCTAGGAGGTTAAACCTCGTGTTTTGCGCTCTGTACCCTCGTGGGACCTAGCTCTGGTACTGAGAGCTCTTCAAAGTCCTCCCTTTGAGCCCTTGCTGACAGTGGAGCTGAATATCCTGTCCATTAAGACAGCGCTCCTGTTGGCATTGGCCTCTTTTAAGAGGGTCGGGGATCTGCAGGCTTTTTCGGTAGACGAATCGTGCCTAGAGTTCGGGCCGGGCCTTTCTCGCGTGATATTGAGACCCCGGCCCGGATATGTGCCCAAGGTTCCTACCACTCCCTTCGTAGATCAGGTAGTGAACCTGCAAGCGCTGCCCCAGGAGGAGGCAGACCCAGCCCTAGCTTTTCTCTGTCCAGTCCGCGCCCTGCGGGTTACACTGACAGAACGCAAAGCTTCAGGACCTCAGATCAGCTCTTTGTCTGTTACGGAGGCCAGCAGAAGGGGAAGGCCGTCTCCAAGCAGAGGTTAGCTCACTGGTTAGTGGATGCTATCACCCAAGCGTATGAAGCTACGGGTGAGCCTTGTCCTCCCAGGTTGCGTGCTCACTCTACGAGAGGTGTTGCCGCCTCCTGGGCGTTGGCTCAAGGCGCCTCGCTGACAGACATTTGTAGAGCTGCGGGCTGGGCGACACTGAACACGTTCGCTAGATTATATAGCCTACGTGTGGAACCTGTTTCCTCCCGAGTACTCGCTACGGCCAGTGGTGAGAGGGAATAGGTTGTGTCGGCTTGCTACGCCACTCCGTGCCTCAGCCGGATATGTGCGTCTTTCGCTCCGTTGGCGCCCTACGTTGGTTAGCCTCGTGAGTTCCTCCATCACCCCTTCGGTGCCTGGCGTGGCGGACCGCCGGCGCCAGGTCTTCTACCTCTAAAGGAGTTGTTGTGTAGACTGGGTGTTATGTCCTGTGGTCTCCTCGGTGACCCATTATGCCACGTGCAGTCAGCCGTGTCTTCCCCTTGACAGACTCATTCTGTCGTCCCTGTTGAGTACGCTCCCACTCCCCTTGGAGGGGACTACCTCAGGGACTGCCATATGTTTCACTATCCCCCTGGGTTAGTACATTTGTGTATTCCAGGCCTTCTTCAGGCATCTGGCTTCCGCAGCGTTCCCTTCCCCCTTTTACGGGTTGGGCACGCTTTCCCAGTGTTATCCAATCCACTGTGTGGGTCTTGCGGAACAGCAGTGTGACTCCCTTGCTAGCTCCCGTAATTTGTGAAACTGCTTAGGGTAGCTTAGCTGGGCGCTGGAAGGGGCCAGCACCATGGCGTTTTGTTAGGGATCCCAATTCGTCAGGGAACTCCCCGACGACACGTTGGAGTTCCCAGGACGAAAGGGAACGTCTCGGTTACGTATGTAACCCTCGTTCACTGAGTACAGGGAACGGAGACGCGTCGTCCCTTCGCCATGTTGCTGTACCTTCGCGGAGGACTGGACACCGTCCGGCTCCTCAGCGAAAAGCATTGCGCAATGTTTACTTCCGCCCTTTATACCTGCGTTGGTAGGCGGGTCGCGGAATGCAAACCTTGCATGCCAATTTTCATTGGCTCGTTTTAATTCACTCGAAGGCAATTGGTCTCCCTAGCGTGATCCCAATTCGTCAGGGAACTCCCCGACGACACGTCTCCGTTCCCTGTACTCAAGGAACGAGGGTTACATACGTAACCGAGACGTTTTCCAGGGGGACGTTAGAGAAATTCATGTTTCACAGACGTACTTTGCAATCTGAATCCCAACCAAATCTGCCAAATCAGTGTTTTTCCTCACACAACCTCTGTAAAAATTCCAGGGCAAATTATCTTTTGTTTTTTGGCAAACAATCTAATCACATCAGAATGCATGATGCACACAAGCACAGCACTTGACCTAGTGCCCTCGTCTAGAAAACACACACTCACACCTCTGAAATAAACACAGAGATGTTACTCACGTCCGAATCAGTAGCTACATGAAATCACAGATATCGATCGATAAAAGTTTTTAAAACGTCATTTGGTAAACTAGTCCCTTCCAAATAGAGCTATACTCTTAATGTGACTCAAAGTTTTTTTTAAACACAAATGAAATCTGAAAAACTGAGAAGATTTAAATTGATTTAATCTAAAACCTGGTGATGTCATACATTTACTTATGTGACGAAATTGTTTATACTTTGCTCTGATAAGAAGCACTGACTAAAAGCTTTCACTTGTTCCCTCAGTAGATGAAGCAAGTTAAACACAGGGCTATAGTCTAGCAGGAGAAATAGGTTCCCATGTACCTGTTTGCCATTTTTGTAACCTGTTTTTGTAAGTCTAGTTAAAAAGTCACTGGAGACGGTTGGATTGTTCCCCCATAGGGAACCTATTTCTCCTGCCAGACTAACCTTTGTTTAACCTGCTTCATCTACTGTGGGAACGAGGGAAAGTTTTGTTGTACATTTCCTGCATTTTCCAGACTTATTTTATAAAGGAAGCATTGCTTCTAATCAGAGCAAAGTATAAACAATTTCGTCACATAAGCATCCCCAGGTTTTAGATTAAATCAAAAAAAAATGTTTGGTGCCCTCCTTGTGTCAATGAAGTGAGCCGCAGCAGAAAAAAATTCCCCAGGATAAACTGAAAAACTTCTGTTTGACAGATAAGAGCTAAACCACTTATCTCTTATCTCCCTCCACAGTGTTCAAGACCGGAGATGAGGATATTATGGTCAACGGTATCAAATACCGTATCAAAGGACCACAGTCCTTTAGTTGCCCCCGATCGCCAACATCAAAAACTCTTAAAGGAGAACTCCGGCGCAAAATGAACCTTTAGTCTAATAAAACATTGGTATCTAGTCAACCATTCTCTGAGATTTGTTTTCATGATAATCGAATGTAAAGAGTTTTATCTCTAAAAACTGTGGTTTGATTAGTCGAGACTGTTTTCCAAAGATGGCTCCTGTCTGTAAACACGAAGTGGACTGTCTTTATCTTTATCTTCTTATTAAACGGTCTGTACACTTACAAAGTTCTCAATGCTTTGTTTTGCATGTAGGGACCCTCATTATGTTACTGTGTTCGTGTGGGGCTATTTTGAGCCTTGTTAGTGGTATTAACTAGCGATTTCTTTTTACTTATTATATGCCCCCATTACTAGCGTTATACGCTAAACAGTTTTTAGAGATAAAACTCTTTACATTCGATTATCGTGAAAACAAATCTCAGAGAACCGTTGACTGGGTACCAATGCTTTATTAGACCAAAGGTTCATTTTGCGCCGGAGTTCTCCTTTAACTAGACACCATTAGGGTCCCAAAAAAACAAATTACAAAAAAATGACAAACGGGTACATGGGAACCTATTTCTCCTGCTAGACTTCTAAGGTTGTGAAAAAATACCTCTTCTTTTTATCTTCATTCACATAACTCTAGATTTTCATAGCTGATCTCACAGGGGATTTTTATTGCACACAAAGTGGTCACTTGCAAGCTTGGCATGATCTCATACATCATGTTTAACATCTTTGGGGGTTTTCCCGCATTTAGAGCGAATTATAAATATGTTCATTACATAAGTAAACACATGATGAAATACCAGGGTTAGAGAATTAATCAGTTTAAAATTCAGACTTACCATTGAGTAGTACCATTTATCTTTTTATGTTTGTTTTATTTGTATATTGATATAACAGTAAGAAATGAATGGGGGCTAGCTCCAGATAAAGCCACTGCAATCTTTTTTGAATGAATCAGTGTTCTGAACTAATTGACTGTATGATTTCAATAAGCCCTTTAAAAGCACACCCTTTGCCCCTATGTGCATACTATCTACCCAAAATGTTAAATTAGAATTAGTGTCACATGACATAGTATGTTGAAAAGAGTAAGCCAAAAGTCCCCAGATGGTCTACTATTTCTGAAAGATATAGATCTGTGGAGATCTGTGGATCGTGCCGAATGTTCCGATACCAATTTTGAATAGATGTTATAATTATTATTTTATTATTTATCCTTTATTTACCAGGTGATGTCCCATTGAGATATTCAATTCTCTTTTACAAGGGAGCCCTGGGGCAACAATTACACAAGTTACACTGAATCACATAAACAAACACAACAAACTAAACAGATTTACAGTACATGTAAAACAATTTAAGAATGACTTAATGTGTCAGTGAAAACATGTGCATTGTTCAAATTTGGAACATTTAAGTAATTGTTTAAAATGTTCAAGTGGGTTAAAAACAGAAAGCTTCAATACTTTTTGGAGCAAAGTCCAACACCTAGGAGCAGCATAACTAAAAGCAGTCTTACCAAATTCAGTTGTTACGCGTGGGATATTTAGAGCCAGAATGTTAACAGAGCGGAGATTGTAAATGGGTAAATTACCATTAATGACTTTATAAATAAAAATATGCCAGTGAAACTATCTACGCAAACCTAAAGAGCTAAAACCAGTCGCCTCATAAAGACGCCAGTGATGAGTACGTGACTTGGCATTCGTAATAAACCGTAATGCATCATGGTGGACTGTGTCAAGTGTGTGCCGCGCGGTAGAGGCTACATGCATATAAATAACATCCCCATAGTCCAAGACTGGTAAGAAAGTGGCACTGATCAATTCCCTTCTAGCTTGGAGAGTAAAACAGGATTTATTTCTAAAATAAAAACCAAG